>NC_092347.1:60471232-60780396 GCF_963676685.1 Mytilus edulis
AAAAGGGTCCATTAAAATAAAAGTATACTTAACTCTTGAACTGTAGGGCTAATGTCCTGGATGTCTGGAATCCCTCTGCGTCTTCTTCTGTCTGTACCTGCAAAAAAAAATGCATATTAGTTCCACATTAATACGACAATTTTGGAAAAAAAGGGTCCATTAACATAAAAGTATACTTAACTCTTGAACTGTGGGGCTAATGCCCTGGATGTCTTGAATCCCTCTGCGTCTTCCATCTGTACCTGCAAAAAAAAAAAAATGCATATTAGTTCCACATTAATACGACAAAATTGGAAAAAGGGTCCATTAACATAAAAGTATACTTAACTCTTGACCTGTGGGGCTAATGCCCTGGATGTCTGGAATCCCTCTGTGTCTTCTTCCGTCTGTACCTGCAAAAAAAAAAATGCATATTAGTTCCACATTAATACGACAATTTTGGAAAAAGGGTCCATTAAAATAAAAGTATACTTAAGTCTTGAACTGTGGGGCTAATGCCCTGGATGTCTGGAATCCCTCTGTGTCTTCTTCCGTCTGTACCTGCAAAAAAAAAAATGTATATTAGTTCCACATTAATACGACAATTTTGGAAAAAGGGTCCATTAACATAAAAGTATACTTAACTCTTGAACTGTGGGGCTAATGCCCTGGATGTCTGGAATCCCTCTGCGTCTTCTTCCGTATGTACCTGCAAAAAAAAAAAAAATGCATATTAGTTCCACATTAATACGACAATTTTGGAAAAAGGGTCCATTAACATAAAAGTATACTTAACTCTTGAACTGTGGGGCTAATGCCCTGGATGTCTGGAATCCCTCTGTGTCTTCTTCCATCTGTACCTGCAAAAAAAAAATGCATATTAGTTCCACATTAATACGACAATTTTGGAAAAAGGGTCCATTAACATAAAAGTATACTTAACTCTTGAACTGTGGGGCTAATGCCCTGGATGTCTGGAATCCCTCTGTGTCTTCTTCCGTCTGTACCTGCAAAAAAAAATATGTATATTATTTCCACATTGATACGACAATTTTGGAAAAAGGGTCCATTAACATAAAAGTATACTTAACTTTTGAACTGTAGAGCTAATGTCCTGGATGTCTGGAATCCCTCTGCGTCTTCTTCCGTCTGTACCTGCAAAAAAATAAATGTATATTACGTTCCACATTAATACAACAATTTTGGAAAAAGGGTCCATTAACATAAAAGTATACTTAACTCTTGAACTGTGGGGCTAATGCCCTGGATGTCTGGAATCCCTCTGTGTCTTCTTCCGTCTGTACCTGCAAAAAAAAAATGCATATTAGTTCCACATTAATACGACAATTTTGGAAAAAGGGTCCATTAAAATAAAAGTATACTTAACTCTTGAACTGTGGGGCTAATGCCCTGGATGTCTGGAATCCCTCTGTGTCTTCTTCCGTCTGTACCTGCAAAAAAAAAAATGTATATTAGTTCCACATTAATATGACAATTTTGGAAAAAGGGTCCATTAACATAAAAGTATACTTAACTCTTGAACTGTAGGGCTAATGTCCTGGATGTCTGGAATCCCTCTGCGTCTTCTTCTGTCTGTACCTGCAAAAAAAAAATGCATATTAGTTCCACATTAATACGACAATTTTGGAAAAAAGGGTCCATTAACATAAAAGTATACTTAACTCTTGAACTGTGGGGCTAATGCCCTGGATGTCTGGAATCCCTCTGCGTCTTCTTCCATCTGTACCTGCAAAAAAAAAAAAATGCATATTAGTTCCACATTAATACGACAATTTTGGAAAAAGGGTCCATTAACATAAAAGTATACTTAACTCTTGAACTGTGGGGCTAATGCCCTGGATGTCTGGAATCCCTCTGCGTCTTCTTCCCTCTCTACCTGCAAAAAAAAAATGCATATTAGTTCCACATTAATACGACAATTTTGGAAAAAGGGTCCATTAACATAAAAGTATACTTAACTCTTGAACTGTGGGGCTAATGCCCTGGATGTCTGGAATCCCTCTGTGTCTTCTTCCGTCTGTACCTGCAAAAAAAAAAATGTATATATTAGTTCCACATTAATACGACAATTTTGGAAAAAGGGTCCATTAACATAAAAGTATACTTAACTCTTGAACTGTGGGGCTAATGCCCTGGATGTCTGGAATCCCTCTGAGTCTTCTTCCGTCTGTACCTGCAAAAAAAAAAAATGCATATTAGTTCCACATTAATACGACAATTTTGGAAAAAGGGTCCATTAACATAAAAGTATACTTAACTCTTGAACTGTGGGGCTAATGCCCTGGATGTCTGGAATCCCTCTGTGTCTTCTTCCGTCTGTACCTGCAAAAAAAAAAATGTATATTAGTTCCACATTAATACGACAATTTTGGAAAAAGGGTCCATTAACATAAAAGTATACTTAACTTTTGAACTGTAGGGCTAATGTCCTGGATGTCTGGAATCCCTCTGCGTCTTCTTCCGTCTGTACCTGTAAAAAAAAAAATGCATATTAGTTCCACATTAATACGACAATTTTGGAAAAAAGGGTCCATTAACATAAAAGTATACTTAACTCTTGAACTGTGGGACTAATGCCCTGGATGTCTGGAATCCCTCTGCATCTTCTTCCATCTGTACCTGCAAAAAAAAAAAATGCATATTAGTTCCACATTAATACGACAATTTTGGAAAGAGGGTCCATTAACATAAAAGTATACTTAACTCTTGAACTGTGGGGCTAATGCCCTGGATGTCTGGAATCCCTCTGTGTCTTCTTCCGTCTGTACCTGCAAAAAAAAATATGTATATTAGTTCCACATTAATACGACAATTTTGGAAAAAGGGTCCATTAACATAAAAGTATACTTAACTCTTGAACTGTAGGGCTAATGCCCTGGATGTCTGGAATCCCTCTGCGTCTTCTTCCGTCTGTACCTGCAAAAAAAAAAAATGCATATTAGTTCCACATTAATACGACAATTTTGGAAAAAGGGTCCATTAACATAAAAGTATACTTAACTCTTGAACTGTGGGGCTAATGCCCTGGATGTCTGGAATCCCTCTGTGTCTTCTTCCGTCTGTACCTGCAAAAAAAAAATGTATATTAGTTCCACATTAATACGACAATTTTGGAAAAAGGGTCCATTAACATAAAAGTATACTTAACTCTTCAACTGTAGGGCTAATGTCCTGGATGTCTGGAATCCCTCTGCGTCTTCTTCTGTCTGTACCTGCAAAAAAAAAATGCATATTAGTTCCACATTAATACGACAGTTTTGGAAAAAAGGGTCCATTAACATAAAAGTATACTTAACTCTTGAACTGTGGGGCTAATGCCCTGGATGTCTGGAATCCCTCTGCGTCTTCTTCCATCTGTACCTGCAAAAAAAAAAAAATGCATATTAGTTCCACATTAATACGACAATTTTGGAAAAAGGGTCCATTAACATAAAAGTATACTTAACTCTTGAACTGTGGGGCTAATGCCCTGGATGTCTGGAATCCCTCTGCGTCTTCCATCTGTACCTGCAAAAAAAAAAAAAATGCATATTAGTTCCACATTAATACGACAATTTTGGAAAAAGGGTCCATTAACATAAAAGTATACTTAACTCTTGAACTGTGGGGCTAATGCCCTGGATGTCTGGAATCCCTCTGCGTCTTCTTCCGTCTGTACCTGCAAAAAAAAAAAAATGCATATTAGTTCCACATTAATACGACAATTTTGGAAAAAGGGTCCATTAACATAAAAGTATACTTAACTCTTGAACTGTGGGGGCTAATGCCCTGGATGTCTGGAATCCCTCTGCGTCTTCTTCCCTCTCTACCTGCAAAAAAAAAATGCATATTAGTTCCACATTAATACGACAATTTTGGAAAAAGGGTCCATTAACATAAAAGTATACTTAACTCTTGAACTGTGGGGCTAATGCCCTGGATGTCTGGAATCCCTCTGTGTCTTCTTCCGTCTGTACCTGCAAAAAAAAAAATGCATATTAGTTCCACATTAATACGACAATTTTGGAAAAAGGGTCCATTAACATAAAAGTATACTTAACTCTTGAACTGTGGGGCTAATGTCCTGGATGTCTGGAATCCCTCTGCATCTTCTTCTGTCTGTACCTGCAAAAAAAAAATGCATATTAGTTCCACATTAATACAACAATTTTGGAAAAAAGGGTCCATTAACATAAAAGTATACTTAACTCTTGAACTGTGGGGCTAATGCCCTGGATGTCTGGAATCCCTCTGCGTCTTCTTCCATCTGTACCTGTAAAAAAAAAAAAATGCATATTAGTTCCACATTAATACGACAATTTTGGAAAAAGGTTCCATTAACATAAAAGTATACTTAACTCTTGAACTGTGGGGCTAATGCCCTGGATGTCTGGAATCCCTCTGCGTCTTCCATCTGTACCTGCAAAAAACAAAAAAATGCATATTAGTTCCACATTAATACGACAATTTTGGAAAAAGGGTCCATTAACATAAAAGTATACTTAACTCTTGAACTGTCGGGCTAATGCCCTGGATGTCTGGAATCCCTCTGCGTCTTCTTCCGTCTGTACCTGCAAAAAAAAAAATGCATATTAGTTCCACATTAATACGACAATTTTGGAAAAAGGGTCCATTAACATAAAAGTATACTTAACTCTTGAACTGTGGGGCTAATGCCCTGGATGTCTGGAATCCCTCTACGTCTTCTTCCATCTGTACCTGCAAAAAAAAAATGCATATTAGTTCCACATTAATACGACAATTTTGGAAAAAGGGTCCATTAACATAAAAGTATACTTAACTCTTGAACTGTGGGGCTAATGCCCTGGATGTCTGGAATCCCTCTGCGTCTTCTTCCCTCTCTACCTGCAAAAAAAAAATGCATATTAGTTCCACATTAATACGACAATTTTGGAAAAAGGGTCCATTAACATAAAAGTATACTTAACTCTTGAACTGTGGGGCTAATGCCCTGGATGTCTGGAATCCCTCTGTGTCTTCTTCCGTCTGTACCTGCAAAAAAAAAAATGCATATTAGTTCCACATTAATACGACAATTTTGGAAAAAGGGTCCATTAACATAAAAGTATACTTAACTCTTGAACTGTGGGGCTAATGCCCTGGATGTCTGGATCGAATCCCTCTACGTCTTCTTCCATCTGTACCTGCAAAAAAAAAATGCATGTTAGTTCCACATTAATACGACAATTTTGGAAAAAGGGTCCATTAACATAAAAGTATACTTAACTCTTGAACTGTGGGGCTAATGCCCTGGATGTCTGGAATCCCTCTGTGTCTTCTTCCGTCTGTACCTGCAAAAAAAAAAATGTATATTAGTTCCACATTGATACGACAATTTTGGAAAAAGGGTCCATTAACATAAAAGTATACTTAACTTTTGAACTGTAGGGCTAATGTCCTGGATGTCTGGAATCCCTCTGCGTCTTCTTCCGTCTGTACCTGCAAAAAAATAAATGCATATTAGTTCCACATTAATACGACAATTTTGGAAAAAGGGTCCATTAACATAAAAGTATACTTAACTCTTGAACTGTGGGGCTAATGCCCTGGATGTCTGGAATCCCTCTGTGTCTTCTTCCGTCTGTACCTGCAAAAAAAAAATGCATATTAGTTCCACATTAATACGACAATTTTGGAAAAAGGGTCCATTAAAATAAAAGTATACTTAACTCTTGAACTGTGGGGCTAATGCCCTGGATGTCTGGAATCCCTCTGTGTCTTCTTCCGTCTGTACCTGCAAAAAAAAAAAATGTATATTAGTTCCACATTAATACGACAATTTTGGAAAAAGGGTCCATTAACATAAAAGTATACTTAACTCTTGAACTGTAGGGCTAATGTCCTGGATGTCTGGAATCCCTCTGCATCTTCTTCTGTCTGTACCTGCAAAAAAAAAATGCATATTAGTTCCACATTAATACAACAATTTTGGAAAAAAGGGTCCATTAACATAAAAGTATACTTAACTCTTGAACTGTGGGGCTAATGCCCTGGATGTCTGGAATCCCTCTGCGTCTTCTTCCATCTGTACCTGTAAAAAAAAAAAAATGCATATTAGTTCCACATTAATACGACAATTTTGGAAAAAGGGTCCATTAACATAAAAGTATACTTAACTCTTGAACTGTGGGGCTAATGCCCTGGATGTCTGGAATCCCTCTGCGTCTTCCATCTGTACCTGCAAAAAACAAAAAAATGCATATTAGTTCCACATTAATACGACAATTTTGGAAAAAGGGTCCATTAACATAAAAGTATACTTAACTCTTGAACTGTCGGGCTAATGCCCTGGATGTCTGGAATCCCTCTGCGTCTTCTTCCGTCTGTACCTGCAAAAAAAAAAATGCATATTAGTTCCACATTAATACGACAATTTTGGAAAAAGGGTCCATTAACATAAAAGTATACTTAACTCTTGAACTGTGGGGCTAATGCCCTGGATGTCTGGATCGAATCCCTCTACGTCTTCTTCCATCTGTACCTGCAAAAAAAAAATGCATATTAGTTCCACATTAATACGACAATTTTGGAAAAAGGGTCCATTAACATAAAAGTATACTTAACTCTTGAACTGTGGGGCTAATGCCCTGGATGTCTGGAATCCCTCTGCGTCTTCTTCCCTCTCTACCTGCAAAAAAAAAAATGCATATTAGTTCCACATTAATACGACAATTTTGGAAAAAGGGTCCATTAACATAAAAGTATACTTAACTCTTGAACTGTGGGGCTAATGCCCTGGATGTCTGGAATCCCTCTGTGTCTTCTTCCGTCTGTACCTGCAAAAAAAAAAATGTATATATTAGTTCCACATTAATACGACAATTTTGGAAAAAGGGTCCATTAACATAAAAGTATACTTAACTCTTGAACTGTGGGGCTAATGCCCTGGATGTCTGGAATCCCTCTGAGTCTTCTTCCGTCTGTACCTGCAAAAAAAAAAATGCATATTAGTTCCACATTAATACGACAATTTTGGAAAAAGGGTCCATTAACATAAAAGTATACTTAACTCTTGAACTGTGGGGCTAATGCCCTGGATGTCTGGATCGAATCCCTCTACGTCTTCTTCCATCTGTACCTGCAAAAAAAAAATGCATATTAGTTCCACATTAATACGACAATTTTGGAAAAAGGGTCCATTAACATAAAAGTATACTTAACTCTTGAACTGTGGGGCTAATGCCCTGGATGTCTGGAATCCCTCTGTGTCTTCTTCCGTCTGTACCTGCAAAAAAAAAAATGTATATTAGTTCCACATTGATACGACAATTTTGGAAAAAGGGTCCATTAACATAAAAGTATACTTAACTTTTGAACTGTAGGGCTAATGTCCTGGATGTCTGGAATCCCTCTGCGTCTTCTTCCGTCTGTACCTGTAAAAAAAAAAATGCATATTAGTTCCACATTAATACGACAATTTTGGAAAAAAGGGTCCATTAACATAAAAGTATACTTAACTCTTGAACTGTGGGACTAATGCCCTGGATGTCTGGAATCCCTCTGCATCTTCTTCCATCTGTACCTGCAAAAAAAAAAAATGCATATTAGTTCCACATTAATACGACAATTTTGGAAAGAGGGTCCATTAACATAAAAGTATACTTAACTCTTGAACTGTGGGGCTAATGCCCTGGATGTCTGGAATCCCTCTGTGTCTTCTTCCGTCTGTACCTGCAAAAAAAAATATGTATATTAGTTCCACATTAATACGACAATTTTGGAAAAAGGGTCCATTAACATAAAAGTATACTTAACTCTTGAACTGTAGGGCTAATGCCCTGGATGTCTGGAATCCCTCTGCGTCTTCTTCCGTCTGTACCTGCAAAAAAAAAAAATGCATATTAGTTCCACATTAATACGACAATTTTGGAAAAAGGGTCCATTAACATAAAAGTATACTTAACTCTTGAACTGTGGGGCTAATGCCCTGGATGTCTGGAATCCCTCTGTGTCTTCTTCCGTCTGTACCTGCAAAAAAAAAATGCATATTAGTTCCACATTAATACGACAATTTTGGAAAAAGGGTCCATTAAAATAAAAGTATACTTAACTCTTGAACTGTGGGGCTAATGCCCTGGATGTCTGGAATCCCTCTGTGTCTTCTTCCGTCTGTACCTGCAAAAAAAAAATGTATATTAGTTCCACATTAATACGACAATTTTGGAAAAAGGGTCCATTAACATAAAAGTATACTTAACTCTTGAACTGTAGGGCTAATGTCCTGGATGTCTGGAATCCCTCTGCGTCTTTTTCCGTCTGTACCTGCAAAAAAATAAATGTATATTACGTTGCACATTAATACGACAATTTTGGAAAAAGGGTCCATTAACATAAAAGTATACTTAACTCTTGAACTGTGGGGCTAATGCCCTGGATGTCTGGAATCCCTCTGCGTCTTCTTCCGTCTGTACCTGCAAAAAAAAAAATGCATATTAGTTCCACATTAATACGACAATTTTGGAAAAAGGGTCCATTAACATAAAAGTATACTTAACTCTTGACCTGTGGGGCTAATGCCCTGGATCTCTGGAATCCCTCTGTGTCTTCTTCCGTCTGTACCTGCAAAAAAAAAATGGATATTAGTTCCACATTAATACGACAATTTTGGAAAAAGGGTCCATTAAAATAAAAGTATACTTAACTCTTGAACTGTGGGGCTAATGCCCTGGATGTCTGGAATCCCTCTGTGTCTTCTTCCGTCTGTACCTGCAAAAAAAAAAATGTATATTTGTTCCACATTAATACGACAATTTTGGAAAAAGGGTCCATTAACATAAAAGTATACTTAACTCTTGAACTGTAGGGCTAATGTCCTGGATGTCTGGAATCCCTCTGCGTCTTCTTCTGTCTGTACCTGCAAAAAAAAAATGCATATTAGTTCCACATTAATACGACAATTTTGGAAAAAAGGGTCCATTAACATAAAAGTATACTTAACTCTTGAACTGTGGGGCTAATGCCCTGGATGTCTGGAATCCCTCTGCGTCTTCTTCCATCTGTACCTGTAAAAAAAAAAAATGCATATTAGTTCCACATTAATACGACAATTTTGGAAAAAGGGTCCATTAACATAAAAGTATACTTAACTCTTGAACTGTGGGGCTAATGCCCTGGATGTCTGGAATCCCTCTGCGTCTTCTTCCGTCTGTATCTGCAAAAAAAAAAATGCATATTAGTTCCACATTAATACGACAATTTTGGAAAAAGGGTCCATTAACATAAAAGTATACTTAACTCTTGACCTGTGGGGCTAATGCCCTGGATCTCTGGAATCCCTCTGTGTCTTCTTCCGTCTGTACCTGCAAAAAAAAAATGCATATTAGTTCCACATTAATACGACAATTTTGGAAAAAGGGTCCATTAAAATAAAAGTATACTTAACTCTTGAACTGTGGGGCTAATGCCCTGGATGTCTGGAATCCCTCTGTGTCTTCTTCCGTCTGTACCTGCAAAAAAAAAAATGTATATTTGTTCCACATTAATACGACAATTTTGGAAAAAGGGTCCATTAACATAAAAGTATACTTAACTCTTGAACTGTAGGGCTAATGTCCTGGATGTCTGGAATCCCTCTGCGTCTTCTTCTGTCTGTACCTGCAAAAAAAAAATGCATATTAGTTCCACATTAATACGACAATTTTGGAAAAAAGGGTCCATTAACATAAAAGTATACTTAACTCTTGAACTGTGGGGCTAATGCCCTGGATGTCTGGAATCCCTCTGCGTCTTCTTCCATCTGTACCTGTAAAAAAAAAAAAATGCATATTAGTTCCACATTAATACGACAATTTTGGAAAAAGGGTCCATTAACATAAAAGTATACTTAACTCTTGAACTGTGGGGCTAATGCCCTGGATGTCTGGAATCCCTCTGCGTCTTCCATCTGTACCTGCAAAAAACAAAAAAATGCATATTAGTTCCACATTAATACGACAATTTTGGAAAAAGGGTCCATTAACATAAAAGTATACTTAACTCTTGAACTGTGGGGCTAATGCCCTGGATGTCTGGAATCCCTCTGCGTCTTCTTCCGTCTGTACCTGCAAAAAAAAAAAATGCATATTAGTTCCACATTAATACGACAATTTTGGAAAAAGGGTCCATTAACATAAAAGTATACTTAACTCTTGAACTGTGGGGCTAATGCCCTGGATGTCTGGAATCCCTCTGAGTCTTCTTCCGTCTGTACCTGCAAAAAAAAAAAATGCATATTAGTTCCACATTAATACGACAATTTTGGAAAAAGGGTCCATTAACATAAAAGTATACTTAACTCTTGAACTGTGGGGCTAATGCCCTGGATGTCTGGATCGAATCCCTCTACGTCTTCTTCTATCTGTACCTGCAAAAAAAAAATGCATATTAGTTCCACATTAATACGACAATTTTGGAAAAAGGGTCCATTAACATAAAAGTATACTTAACTCTTGAACTGTGGGGCTAATGCCCTGGATGTCTGGAATCCCTCTGTGTCTTCTTCCGTCTGTACCTGCAAAAAAAAAAATGTATATTAGTTCCACATTGATACGACAATTTTGGAAAAAGGGTCCATTAACATAAAAGTATACTTAACTTTTGAACTGTAGGGCTAATGTCCTGGATGTCTGGAATCCCTCTGCGTCTTCTTCCGTCTGTACCTGTAAAAAAAAAAATGCATATTAGTTCCACATTAATACGACAATTTTGGAAAAAAGGGTCCATTAACATAAAAGTATACTTAACTCTTGAACTGTGGGACTAATGCCCTGGATGTCTGGAATCCCTCTGCATCTTCTTCCATCTGTACCTGCAAAAAAAAAAAATGCATATTAGTTCCACATTAATACGACAATTTTGGAAAGAGGGTCCATTAACATAAAAGTATACTTAACTCTTGAACTGTGGGGCTAATGCCCTGGATGTCTGGAATCCCTCTGCGTCTTCTTCCGTCTGTACCTGCAAATAAAAAAAAATGCATATTAGTTCCACATTAATACAACCATTTTGGAAAAAAGGGTCCATTAACATAAAAGTATACTTAACTCTTGAACTGTGGGGCTAATGCCCTGGATGTCTGGAATCCCTCTACGTCTTCTTCCATCTGTACCTGCAAAAAAAAAAATGCATATTAGTTCCACATTAATACGACAATTTTGGAAAAAGGGTCCATTAACATAAAAGTATACTTAACTCTTGAACTGTGGGGCTAATGCCCTGGATGTCTGGAATCCCTCCACGTCTTCTTCCATCTGTACCTGCAAAAAAAAAAAATGCATATTAGTTCCACATTAATACGACAATTTTGGAAAAAGGGTCCATTAACATAAAAGTATACTTAACTCTTGAACTGTAGGGCTAATGCCCTGGATGTCTGGAATCCCTCTGCGTCTTCTTCCTTCTGTACCTGCAAAAAAAAAAAATGCATATTAGTTCCACATTAATAAGGCAATTTTGGAAAAAGGGTCCATTAACATAAAAGTATACTTAACTCTTGAACTGTGGGGCTAATGCCCTGGATGTCTGGAATCCCTCTACGTCTTCTTCCATCTGTACCTGCAAAAAAAAAAATGCATATTAGTTCCACATTAATACGACAATTTTGGAAAAAGGGTCCATGAACATAAAAGTATACTTAACTCTTGAACTGTGGGGCTAATGCCCTGGATCTGGAATCCCTCTGTGTCTTCTTCCGTCTGTACCTGCAAAAAAAAAAAGTATATTAGTTCCACATTAATACGACAATTTTGGAAAAAGGGTCCATTAACATAAAAGTATACTTAACTCTTGAACTGTAGGGCTAATGTCCTGGATGTCTGGAATCCCTCTGCGTCTTCTTCCGTCTGTACCTGCAAAAAAAAAAATGCATATTAGTTCCACATTAATACAACCATTTTGGAAAAAAGGGTCCATTAACATAAAAGTATACTTAACTCTTGAACTGTGGGGCTAATGCCCTGGATGTCTGGAATCCCTCTGCGTCTTCTTCCATCTGTACCTGCAAAAAAAAAAATGCATATTAGTTCCACATTAATACGACAATTTTGGAAAAAAGGGTCCATTAACATAAAAGTATACTTAACTCTTGAACTGTGGGGCTAATGCCCTGGATGTCTGGAATCCCTCTGCGTCTTCTTCCATCTGTACCTGCAAAAAAAATAAATGCATATTAGTTCCACATTAATACGACAATTTTGGAAAAAGGGTCCATTAACATAAAAGTATACTTAACTCTTGAACTGTGGGGCTAATGCCCTGGATGTCTGGAATCCCTCTGTGTCTTCTTCCGTCTGTACCTGCAAAAAAAAAAATGTATATTAGTTCCACATTAATACGACAATTTTGGGAAAAGGGTCCATTAACATAAAAGTATACTTAACTCTTGAACTGTGGGGCTAATGCCCTGGATGTCTGGAATCCCTCTGCGTCTTCTTCCGTCTGTACCTGCAAAAAAAAAAAATGCATATTAGTTCCACATTAATACGACAATTTTGGAAAAAGGGTCCATTAACATAAAAGTATACTTAACTCTTGAACTGTGGGGCTAATGCCCTGGATGTCTGGAATCCCTCTACGTCTTCTTCCATCTGTACCTGCAAATAAAAAAAATGCATATTAGTTCCACATTAATACGACAATTTTGGAAAAAGGGTCCATTAACATAAAAGTATACTTAACTCTTGAACTGTGGGGCTAATGCCCTGGATGTCTGGAATCCCTCTGCGTCTTCTTCCGTCTGTACCTGCAAAAAAAAAAAATGCATATTAGTTCCACATTAATACGACAATTTTGGAAAAAAGGGTCCATTAACATAAAAGTATACTTAACTCTTGAACTGTGGGGCTAATGCCCTGGATGTCTGGAATCCCTCCGCGTCTTCTTCCATCTGTACCTGCAAAAAAAAAAAATGCATATTAGTTCCACATTAATACGACAATTTTGGAAAAAGGGTCCATTAACATAAAAGTATACTTAACTCTTGAACTGTAGGGCTAATGCCCTGGATGTCTGGAATCCCTCTGCGTCTTCTTCCGTCTGTACATGTCTGCAAAAAAAAAAATGCATATTAGTTCCACATTAATTCGACAATTTTGGAAAAAGGGTCCATTAACATAAAAGTATACTTAACTCTTGAACTGTGGGGCTAATGCCCTGGATGTCTGGAATCCCTCTACGTCTTCTTCCATCTGTACCTGCAAAAAAAAAATGCATATTAGTTCCACATTAATACGACAATTTTGGAAAAAGGGTCCATTAACATAAAAGTATACTTAACTCTTGAACTGTGGGGCTAATGCCCTGGATGTCTGGAATCCCTCCGCGTCTTCTTCCATCTGTACCTGCAAAAAAAAAAAATGCATATTAGTTCCACATTAATACGACAATTTTGGAAAAAGGGTCCATTAACATAAAAGTATACTTAACTCTTGAACTGTAGGGCTAATGCCCTGGATGTCTGGAATCCCTCTGCGTCTTCTTCCGTCTGTACCTGCAAAAAAAAAAATGCATATTAGTTCCACATTAATAAGGCAATTTTGGAAAAAGGGTCCATTAACATAAAAGTATACTTAACTCTTGAACTGTGGGGCTAATGCCCTGGATGTCTGGAATCCCTCTACGTCTTCTTCCATCTGTACCTGCAAAAAAAAAAATGCATATTAGTTCCACATTAATACGACAATTTTGGAAAAAAGGGTCCATTAACATAAAAGTATACTTAACTCTTGAACTGTGGGGCTAATGCCCTGGATGTCTGGAATCCCTCTGCGTCTTCTTCCATCTGTACCTGTAAAAAAAAAAAAATGCATATTAGTTCCACATTAATACGACAATTTTGGAAAAAGGGTCCATTAACATAAAAGTATACTTAACTCTTGAACTGTGGGGCTAATGCCCTGGATGTCTGGAATCCCTCTGCGTCTTCTTCCGTCTGTACCTGCAAAAAAAAAAATGCATATTAGTTCCACATTAATACGACAATTTTGGAAAAAGGGTCCATTAACATAAAAGTATACTTAACTCTTGACCTGTGGGGCTAATGCCCTGGATCTCTGGAATCCCTCTGTGTCTTCTTCCGTCTGTACCTGCAAAAAAAAAATGCATATTAGTTCCACATTAATACGACAATTTTGGAAAAAGGGTCCATTAAAATAAAAGTATACTTAACTCTTGAACTGTGGGGCTAATGCCCTGGATGTCTGGAATCCCTCTGTGTCTTCTTCCGTCTGTACCTGCAAAAAAAAAAATGTATATTTGTTCCACATTAATACGACAATTTTGGAAAAAGGGTCCATTAACATAAAAGTATACTTAACTCTTGAACTGTAGGGCTAATGTCCTGGATGTCTGGAATCCCTCTGCGTCTTCTTCTGTCTGTACCTGCAAAAAAAAAATGCATATTAGTTCCACATTAATACGACAATTTTGGAAAAAAGGGTCCATTAACATAAAAGTATACTTAACTCTTGAACTGTGGGGCTAATGCCCTGGATGTCTGGAATCCCTCTGCGTCTTCTTCCATCTGTACCTGTAAAAAAAAAAAAATGCATATTAGTTCCACATTAATACGACAATTTTGGAAAAAGGGTCCATTAACATAAAAGTATACTTAACTCTTGAACTGTGGGGCTAATGCCCTGGATGTCTGGAATCCCTCTGCGTCTTCCATCTGTACCTGCAAAAAACAAAAAAATGCATATTAGTTCCACATTAATACGACAATTTTGGAAAAAGGGTCCATTAACATAAAAGTATACTTAACTCTTGAACTGTGGGGCTAATGCCCTGGATGTCTGGAATCCCTCTGCGTCTTCTTCCGTCTGTACCTGCAAAAAAAAAAAATGCATATTAGTTCCACATTAATACGACAATTTTGGAAAAAGGGTCCATTAACATAAAAGTATACTTAACTCTTGAACTGTGGGGCTAATGCCCTGGATGTCTGGAATCCCTCTGAGTCTTCTTCCGTCTGTACCTGCAAAAAAAAAAAATGCATATTAGTTCCACATTAATACGACAATTTTGGAAAAAGGGTCCATTAACATAAAAGTATACTTAACTCTTGAACTGTGGGGCTAATGCCCTGGATGTCTGGATCGAATCCCTCTACGTCTTCTTCCATCTGTACCTGCAAAAAAAAAATGCATATTAGTTCCACATTAATACGACAATTTTGGAAAAAGGGTCCATTAACATAAAAGTATACTTAACTCTTGAACTGTGGGGCTAATGCCCTGGATGTCTGGAATCCCTCTGTGTCTTCTTCCGTCTGTACCTGCAAAAAAAAAAATGTATATTAGTTCCACATTGATACGACAATTTTGGAAAAAGGGTCCATTAACATAAAAGTATACTTAACTTTTGAACTGTAGGGCTAATGTCCTGGATGTCTGGAATCCCTCTGCGTCTTCTTCCGTCTGTACCTGTAAAAAAAAAAATGCATATTAGTTCCACATTAATACGACAATTTTGGAAAAAAGGGTCCATTAACATAAAAGTATACTTAACTCTTGAACTGTGGGACTAATGCCCTGGATGTCTGGAATCCCTCTGCATCTTCTTCCATCTGTACCTGCAAAAAAAAATAAATGCATATTAGTTCCACATTAATACGACAATTTTGGAAAGAGGGTCCATTAACATAAAAGTATACTTAACTGTTGAACTGTGGGGCTAATGCCCTGGATGTCTGGAATCCCTCTGCGTCTTCTTCCGTCTGTACCTGCAAATAAAAAAAAATGCATATTAGTTCCACATTAATACAACCATTTTGGAAAAAAGGGTCCATTAACATAAAAGTATACTTAACTCTTGAACTGTGGGGCTAATGCCCTGGATGTCTGGAATCCCTCTACGTCTTCTTCCATCTGTACCTGCAAAAAAAAAAATGCATATTAGTTCCACATTAATACGACAATTTTGGAAAAAGGGTCCATTAACTAAAAGTATACTTAACTCTTGAACTGTGGGGCTAATGCCCTGGATGTCTGGAATCCCTCCACGTCTTCTTCCATCTGTACCTGCAAAAAAAAAAATGCATATTAGTTCCACATTAATACGACAATTTTGGAAAAAGGGTCCATTAACATAAAAGTATACTTAACTCTTGAACTGTAGGGCTAATGCCCTGGATGTCTGGAATCCCTCTGCGTCTTCTTCCGTCTGTACCTGCAAAAAAAAAAAATGCATATTAGTTCCACATTAATAAGGCAATTTTGGAAAAAGGGTCCATTAACATAAAAGTATACTTAACTCTTGAACTGTGGGGCTAATGCCCTGGATGTCTGGAATCCCTCTACGTCTTCTTCCATCTGTACCTGCAAAAAAAAAAATGCATATTAGTTCCACATTAATACGACAATTTTGGAAAAAGGGTCCATGAACATAAAAGTATACTTAACTCTTGAACTGTGGGGCTAATGCCCTGGATCTGGAATCCCTCTGTGTCTTCTTCCGTCTGTACCTGCAAAAAAAAAAAGTATATTAGTTCCACATTAATACGACAATTTTGGAAAAAGGGTCCATTAACATAAAAGTATACTTAACTCTTGAACTGTAGGGCTAATGTCCTGGATGTCTGGAATCCCTCTGCGTCTTCTTCCGTCTGTACCTGCAAAAAAAAAAATGCATATTAGTTCCACATTAATACAACCATTTTGGAAAAAAGGGTCCATTAACATAAAAGTATACTTAACTCTTGAACTGTGGGGCTAATGCCCTGGATGTCTGGAATCCCTCTGCGTCTTCTTCCATCTGTACCTGCAAAAAAAAAAATGCATATTAGTTCCACATTAATACGACAATTTTGGAAAAAAGGGTCCATTAACATAAAAGTATACTTAACTCTTGAACTGTGGGGCTAATGCCCTGGATGTCTGGAATCCCTCTGCGTCTTCTTCCATCTGTACCTGCAAAAAAAATAAATGCATATTAGTTCCACATTAATACGACAATTTTGGAAAAAGGGTCCATTAACATAAAAGTATACTTAACTCTTGAACTGTGGGGCTAATGCCCTGGATGTCTGGAATCCCTCTGTGTCTTCTTCCGTCTGTACCTGCAAAAAAAAAAATGTATATTAGTTCCACATTAATACGACAATTTTGGGAAAAGGGTCCATTAACATAAAAGTATACTTAACTCTTGAACTGTGGGGCTAATGCCCTGGATGTCTGGAATCCCTCTGCGTCTTCTTCCGTCTGTACCTGCAAAAAAAAAAAATGCATATTAGTTCCACATTAATACGACAATTTTGGAAAAAGGGTCCATTAACATAAAAGTATACTTAACTCTTGAACTGTGGGGCTAATGCCCTGGATGTCTGGAATCCCTCTACGTCTTCTTCCATCTGTACCTGCAAATAAAAAAAATGCATATTAGTTCCACATTAATACGACAATTTTGGAAAAAGGGTCCATTAACATAAAAGTATACTTAACTCTTGAACTGTGGGGCTAATGCCCTGGATGTCTGGAATCCCTCTGCGTCTTCTTCCGTCTGTACCTGCAAAAAAAAAAAATGCATATTAGTTCCACATTAATACGACAATTTTGGAAAAAAGGGTCCATTAACATAAAAGTATACTTAACTCTTGAACTGTGGGGCTAATGCCCTGGATGTCTGGAATCCCTCCGCGTCTTCTTCCATCTGTACCTGCAAAAAAAAAAAATGCATATTAGTTCCACATTAATACGACAATTTTGGAAAAAGGGTCCATTAACATAAAAGTATACTTAACTCTTGAACTGTAGGGCTAATGCCCTGGATGTCTGGAATCCCTCTGCGTCTTCTTCCGTCTGTACCTGCAAAAAAAAAAATGCATATTAGTTCCACATTAATAAGGCAATTTTGGAAAAAGGGTCCATTAACATAAAAGTATACTTAACTCTTGAACTGTGGGGCTAATGCCCTGGATGTCTGGAATCCCTCTACGTCTTCTTCCATCTGTACCTGCAAAAAAAAAAATGCATATTAGTTCCACATTAATAAGACAATTTTGGAAAAAGGGTCCATTAACATAAAAGTATACTTAACTCTTGAACTGTAGGGCTAATGTCCTGGATGTCTGGAATCCCTCTGCGTCTTCTTCCGTCTGTACCTGCAAAAAAAAAATGCATATTAGTTCCACATTAATACGACAATTTTGGAAAAAAGGGTCCATTGACATAAAAGTATACTTAACTCTTGAACTGTGGGGCTAATGCCCTGGATGTCTGGATCGAATCCCTCTACGTCTTCTTCCATCTGTACCTGCAAAAAAAAAATGCATATTAGTTCCACATTAATACGACAACTTTGGAAAAAGGGTCCATTAACATAAAAGTATACTTAACTCTTGAACTGTGGGGCTAATGCCCTGGATGTCTGGAATCCCTCTGCGTCTTCTTCCCTCTCTACCTGCAAAAAAAAAAATGCATATTAGTTCCACATTAATACGACAATTTTGGAAAAAGGGTCCATTAACATAAAAGTATACTTAACTCTTGAACTGTGGGGCTAATGCCCTGGATGTCTGGAATCCCTCTGTGTCTTCTTCCGTCTGTACCTGCAAAAAAAAAAATGTATATATTAGTTCCACATTAATACGACAATTTTGGAAAAAGGGTCCATTAACATAAAAGTATACTTAACTCTTGAACTGTGGGGCTAATGCCCTGGATGTCTGGAATCCCTCTGAGTCTTCTTCCGTCTGTACCTGCAAAAAAAAAAAATGCATATTAGTTCCACATTAATACGACAATTTTGGAAAAAGGGTCCATTAACATAAAAGTATACTTAACTCTTGAACTGTGGGGCTAATGCCCTGGATGTCTGGATCGAATCCCTCTACGTCTTCTTCCATCTGTACCTGCAAAAAAAAAATGCATATTAGTTCCACATTAATACGACAATTTTGGAAAAAGGGTCCATTAACATAAAAGTATACTTAACTCTTGAACTGTGGGGCTAATGCCCTGGATGTCTGGAATCCCTCTGTGTCTTCTTCCGTCTGTACCTGCAAAAAAAAAAATGTATATTAGTTCCACATTGATACGACAATTTTGGAAAAAGGGTCCATTAACATAAAAGTATACTTAACTTTTGAACTGTAGGGCTAATGTCCTGGATGTCGGGAATCCCTCTGCGTCTTCTTCCGTCTGTACCTGTAAAAAAAAAATGCATATTAGTTCCACATTAATACGACAATTTTGGAAAAAAGGGTCCATTAACATAAAAGTATACTTAACTCTTGAACTGTGGGACTAATGCCCTGGATGTCTGGAATCCCTCTGCATCTTCTTCCATCTGTACCTGCAAAAAAAAAAAATGCATATTAGTTCCACATTAATACGACAATTTTGGAAAGAGGGTCCATTAACATAAAAGTATACTTAACTCTTGAACTGTGGGGCTAATGCCCTGGATGTCTGGAATCCCTCTGTGTCTTCTTCCGTCTGTACCTGCAAAAAAAAATATGTATATTAGTTCCACATTAATACGACAATTTTGGAAAAAGGGTCCATTAACATAAAAGTATACTTAACTCTTGAACTGTAGGGCTAATGCCCTGGATGTCTGGAATCCCTCTGCGTCTTCTTCCGTCTGTACCTGCAAAAAAAAAAATGCATATTAGTTCCACATTAATACGACAATTTTGGAAAAAGGGTCCATTAACATAAAAGTATACTTAACTCTTGAACTGTGGGGCTAATGCCCTGGATGTCTGGAATCCCTCTGTGTCTTCTTCCGTCTGTACCTGCAAAAAAAAAATGCATATTAGTTCCACATTAATACGACAATTTTGGAAAAAGGGTCCATTAAAATAAAAGTATACTTAACTCTTGAACTGTGGGGCTAATGCCCTGGATGTCTGGAATCCCTCTGTGTCCTCTTCCGTCTGTACCTGCAAAAAAAAAAATGTATATTAGTTCCACATTAATACGACAATTTTGGAAAAAGGGTCCATTAACATAAAAGTATACTTAACTCTTGAACTGTAGGGCTAATGTCCTGGATGTCTGGAATCCCTCTGCGTCTTCTTCTGTCTGTACCTGCAAAAAAAAAAATGCATATTAGTTCCACATTAATACGACAATTTTGGAAAAAAGGGTCCATTAACATAAAAGTATACTTAACTCTTGAACTGTGGGGCTAATGCCCTGGATGTCTGGAATCCCTCTGCGTCTTCTTCCATCTGTACCTGCAAAAAAAAAAAAATGCATATTAGTTCCACATTAATACGACAATTTTGGAAAAAGGGTCCATTAACATAAAAGTATACTTAACTCTTGAACTGTGGGGCTAATGCCCTGGATGTCTGGAATCCCTCTGCGTCTTCCATCTGTACCTGCAAAAAAAAAAAAAATGCATATTAGTTCCACATTAATACGACAATTTTGGAAAAAGGGTCCATTAACATAAAAGTATACTTAACTCTTGAACTGTGGGGCTAATGCCCTGGATGTCTGGAATCCCTCTGCGTCTTCTTCCGTCTGTATCTGCAAAAAAAAAAAATGCATATTAGTTCCACATTAATACGACAATTTTGGAAAAAGGGTCCATTAACATAAAAGTATACTTAACTCTTGAACTGTGGGGCTAATGCCCTGGATGTCTGGAATCCCTCTGCGTCTTCTTCCCTCTCTACCTGCAAAAAAAAAATGCATATTAGTTCCACATTGATACGACAATTTTGGAAAAAGGGTCCATTAACATAAAAGTATACTTAACTCTTGAACTGTGGGGCTAATGCCCTGGATGTCTGGAATCCCTCTGTGTCTTCTTCCGTCTGTACCTGCAAAAAAAAAATGTATATATTAGTTCCACATTAATACAACAATTTTGGAAAAAGGGTCCATTAACATAAAAGTATACTTAACTCTTGAACTGTGGGGCTAATGCCCTGGATGTCTGGAATCCCTCTGAGTCTTCTTCCGTCTGTACCTGCAAAAAAAAAAAATGCATATTAGTTCCACATTAATACGACAATTTTGGAAAAAGGGTCCATTAACATAAAAGTATACTTAACTCTTGAACTGTGGGGCTAATGCCCTGGATGTCTGGATCGAATCCCTCTACGTCTTCTTCCATCTGTACCTGCAAAAAAAAAATGCATATTAGTTCCACATTAATACGACAATTTTGGAAAAAGGGTCCATTAACATAAAAGTATACTTAACTCTTGAACTGTGGGGCTAATGCCCTGGATGTCTGGAATCCCTCTGTGTCTTCTTCCGTCTGTACCTGCAAAAAAAAAAATGTATATTAGTTCCACATTGATACGACAATTTTGGAAAAAGGGTCCATTAACATAAAAGTATACTTAACTTTTGAACTGTAGGGCTAATGTCCTGGATGTCTGGAATCCCTCTGCGTCTTCTTCCGTCTGTACCTGCAAAAAAATAAATGTATATTACGTTCCACATTAATACGACAATTTTGGAAAAAGGGTCCATTAACATAAAAGTATACTTAACTCTTGAACTGTGGGGCTAATGCCCTGGATGTTTGGAATCCCTCTGCGTCTTCTTCCGTCTGTACCTGCAAAAAAAAAAATGCATATTAGTTCCACATTAATACGACAATTTTGGAAAAAGGGTCCATTAACATAAAAGTATACTTAACTCTTGACCTGTGGGGCTAATGCCCTGGATGTCTGGAATCCCTCTGTGTCTTCTTCCGTCTGTACCTGCAAAAAAAAAATGCATATTAGTTCCACATTAATACGACAATTTTGGAAAAAGGGTCCATTAAAATAAAAGTATACTTAACTCTTGAACTGTGGGGCTAATGCCCTGGATGTCTGGAATCCCTCTGTGTCTTCTTCCGTCTGTACCTGCAAAAAAAAAATGTATATTAGTTCCACATTAATACGACAATTTTGGAAAAAGGGTCCATTAACATAAAAGTATACTTAACTCTTGAACTGTGGGGCTAATGCCCTGGATGTCTGGATCGAATCCCTCTACGTCTTCTTCCATCTGTACCTGCAAAAAAAAAATGCATATTAGTTCCACATTAATACGACAATTTTGGAAAAAGGGTCCATTAACATAAAAGTATACTTAACTCTTGAACTGTGGGGCTAATGCCCTGGATGTCTGGAATCCCTCTGCGTCTTCTTCCGTCTGTACCTGCAAAAAAAAAAAATGCATATTAGTTCCACATTAATACGACAATTTTGGAAAAAGGGTCCATTAACATAAAAGTATACTTAACTCTTGAACTGTGGGGCTAATGCCCTGGATGTCTGGATCGAATCCCTCTACGTCTTCTTCCATCTGTACCTGCAAAAAAAAATGCATATTAGTTCCACATTAATACGACAATTTTGGAAAAAGGGTCCATTAACATAAAAGTATACTTAACTCTTGAACTGTGGGGCTAATGCCCTGGATGTCTGGAATCCCTCTGTGTCTTCTTCCGTCTGTACCTGCAAAAAAAAAATGTATATTAGTTCCACATTGATACGACAATTTTGGAAAAAGGGTCCATTAACATAAAAGTATACTTAACTTTTGAACTGTAGGGCTAATGTCCTGGATGTCTGGAATCCCTCTGCGTCTTCTTCCGTCTGTACCTGCAAAAAAATAAATGTATATTACGTTCCACATTAATACGACAATTTTGGAAAAAGGGTCCATTAACATAAAAGTATACTTAACTCTTGAACTGTGGGGCTAATGCCCTGGATGTCTGGAATCCCTCTGCGTCTTCTTCCGTCTGTACCTGCAAAAAAAAAATGCATATTAGTTCCACATTAATACGACAATTTTGGAAAAAGGGTCCATTAACATAAAAGTATACTTAACTCTTGACCTGTGGGGCTAATGCCCTGGATGTCTGGAATCCCTCTGTGTCTTCTTCCGTCTGTACCTGCAAAAAAAAATGCATATTAGTTCCACATTAATACGACAATTTTGGAAAAAGGGTCCATTAAAATAAAAGTATACTTAACTCTTGAACTGTGGGGCTAATGCCCTGGATGTCTGGAATCCCTCTGTGTCTTCTTCCGTCTGTACCTGCAAAAAAAAAAATGTATATTAGTTCCACATTAATACGACAATTTTGGAAAAAGGGTCCATTAACATAAAAGTATACTTAACTCTTGAACTGTGGGGCTAATGCCCTGGATGTCTGGATCGAATCCCTCTACGTCTTCTTCCATCTGTACCTGCAAAAAAAAAATGCATATTAGTTCCACATTAATACGACAATTTTGGAAAAAGGGTCCATTAACATAAAAGTATACTTAACTCTTGAACTGTGGGGCTAATGCCCTGGATGTCTGGAATCCCTCTGCGTCTTCTTCCGTCTGTACCTGCAAAAAAAAAAAATGCATATTAGTTCCACATTAATACGACAATTTTGGAAAAAGGGTCCATTAACATAAAAGTATACTTAACTCTTGAACTGTGGGGCTAATGCCCTGGATGTCTGGATCGAATCCCTCTACGTCTTCTTCCATCTGTACCTGCAAAAAAAAAATGCATATTAGTTCCACATTAATACGACAATTTTGGAAAAAGGGTCCATTAACATAAAAGTATACTTAACTCTTGAACTGTGGGGCTAATGCCCTGGATGTCTGGAATCCCTCTGTGTCTTCTTCCGTCTGTACCTGCAAAAAAAAAAATGTATATTAGTTCCACATTGATACGACAATTTTGGAAAAAGGGTCCATTAACATAAAAGTATACTTAACTTTTGAACTGTAGGGCTAATGTCCTGGATGTCTGGAATCCCTCTGCGTCTTCTTCCGTCTGTACCTGCAAAAAAAAAATGCATATTAGTTCCACATTAATACGACAATTTTGGAAAAAGGGTCCATTAAAATAAAAGTATACTTAACTCTTGAACTGTGGGGCTAATGCCCTGGATGTCTGGAATCCCTCTGCGTCTTCTTCCGTCTGTACCTGCAAAAAAAAAATGCATATTAGTTCCACATTAATACGACAATTTTGGAAAAAGGGTCCATTAACATAAAAGTATACTTAACTCTTGACCTGTGGGGCTAATGCCCTGGATGTCTGGAATCCCTCTGTGTCTTCTTCCGTCTGTACCTGCAAAAAAAAAATGCATATTAGTTCCACATTAATACGACAATTTTGGAAAAAGGGTCCATTAAAATAAAAGTATACTTAACTCTTGAACTGTGGGGCTAATGCCCTGGATGTCTGGAATCCCTCTGCGTCTTCTTCCGTCTGTACCTGCAAAAAAAAAATGCATATTAGTTCCACATTAATACGACAATTTTGGAAAAAGGGTCCATTAACATAAAAGTATACTTAACTCTTGAACTGTGGGGCTAATGCCCTGGATGTCTGGAATCCCTCTGAGTCTTCTTCCGTCTGTACCTGCAAAAAAAAAAAATGCATATTAGTTCCACATTAATACGACAATTTTGGAAAAAGGGTCCATTAACATAAAAGTATACTTAACTCTTGAACTGTGGGGCTAATGCCCTGGATGTCTGGATCGAATCCCTCTACGTCTTCTTCCATCTGTACCTGCAAAAAAAAAATGTATATTAGTTCCACATTAATACGACAATTTTGGAAAAAGGGTCCATTAACATAAAAGTATACTTAACTCTTGAACTGTGGGGCTAATGCCCTGGATGTCTGGATCGAATCCCTCTACGTCTTCTTCCATCTGTACCTGCAAAAAAAAATGCATATTAGTTCCACATTAATACGACAATTTTGGAAAAAGGGTCCATTAACATAAAAGTATACTTAACTCTTGAACTGTGGGGCTAATGCCCTGGATGTCTGGAATCCCTCTGCGTCTTCTTCCGTCTGTACCTGCAAAAAAAAAAAATGCATATTAGTTCCACATTAATACGACAATTTTGGAAAAAGGGTCCATTAACATAAAAGTATACTTAACTCTTGAACTGTGGGGCTAATGCCCTGGATGTCTGGAATCCCTCTGAGTCTTCTTCCGTCTGTAACTGCAAAAAAAAAAAATGCATATTAGTTCCACATTAATACGACAATTTTGGAAAAAGGGTCCATTAACATAAAAGTATACTTAACTCTTGAACTGTGGGGCTAATGCCCTGGATGTCTGGATCGAATCCCTCTACGTCTTCTTCCATCTGTACCTGCAAAAAAAAAATGCATATTAGTTCCACATTAATACGACAATTTTGGAAAAAGGGTCCATTAACATAAAAGTATACTTAACTCTTGAACTGTGGGGCTAATGCCCTGGATGTCTGGAATCCCTCTGCGTCTTCTTCCCTCTCTACCTGCAAAAAAAAAAATGCATATTAGTTCCACATTAATACGACAATTTTGGAAAAAGGGTCCATTAACATAAAAGTATACTTAACTCTTGAACTGTGGGGCTAATGCCCTGGATGTCTGGAATCCCTCTGTGTCTTCTTCCGTCTGTACCTGCAAAAAAAAAAATGTATATATTAGTTCCACATTAATACGACAATTTTGGAAAAAGGGTCCATTAACATAAAAGTATACTTAACTCTTGAACTGTGGGGCTAATGCCCTGGATGTCTGGAATCCCTCTGAGTCTTCTTCCGTCTGTACCTGCAAAAAAAAAAAATGCATATTAGTTCCACATTAATACGACAATTTTGGAAAAAGGGTCCATTAACATAAAAGTATACTTAACTCTTGAACTGTGGGGCTAATGCCCTGGATGTCTGGAATCCCTCTCTGTCTTCTTCCGTCTGTACCTGCAAAAAAAAAAATGTATATATTAGTTCCACATTAATACGACAATTTTGGAAAAAGGGTCCATTAACATAAAAGTATACTTAACTCTTGAACTGTGGGGCTAATGCCCTGGATGTCTGGAATCCCTCTGAGTCTTCTTCCGTCTGTACCTGCAAAAAAAAAAAATGCATATTAGTTCCACATTAATACGACAATTTTGGAAAAAGGGTCCATTAACATAAAAGTATACTTAACTCTTGAACTGTGGGGCTAATGCCCTGGATGTCTGGATCGAATCCCTCTACGTCTTCTTCCATCTGTACCTGCAAAAAAAAAATGCATATTAGTTCCACATTAATACGACAATTTTGGAAAAAGGGTCCATTAACATAAAAGTATACTTAACTCTTGAACTGTTGGGCTAATGCCCTGGATGTCTGGAATCCCTCTGTGTCTTCTTCCGTCTGTACCTGCAAAAAAAAAAATGTATATTAGTTCCACATTGATATGACAATTTTGGAAAAAGGGTCCATTAACATAAAAGTATACTTAACTTTTGAACTGTAGGGCTAATGTCCTGGATGTCTGGAATCCCTCTGCGTCTTCTTCCGTCTGTACCTGTAAAAAAAAAATGCATATTAGTTCCACATTAATACGACAATTTTGGAAAAAAGGGTCCATTAACATAAAAGTATACTTAACTCTTGAACTGTGGGACTAATGCCCTGGATGTCTGGAATCCCTCTGCATCTTCTTCCATCTGTACCTGCAAAAAAAAAAATGCATATTAGTTCCACATTAATACAACAATTTTGGAAAGAGGGTCCATTAACATAAAAGTATACTTAACTCTTGAACTGTGGGGCTAATGCCCTGGATGTCTGGAATCCCTCTGTGTCTTCTTCCGTCTGTACCTGCAAAAAAAAATATGTATATTAGTTCCACATTAATACGACAATTTTGGAAAAAGGGTCCATTAACATAAAAGTATACTTAACTCTTGAACTGTAGGGCTAATGCCCTGGATGTCTGGAATCCCTCTGCGTCTTCTTCCGTCTGTACCTGCAAAAAAAAAAAATGCATATTAGTTCCACATTAATACGACAATTTTGGAAAAAGGGTCCATTAAAATAAAAGTATACTTAACTCTTGAACTGTGGGGCTAATGCCCTGGATGTCTGGAATCCCTCTGTGTCTTCTTCCGTCTGTACCTGCAAAAAAAAATATGTATATTAGTTCCACATTAATACGACAATTTTGGAAAAAGGGTCCATTAACATAAAAGTATACTTAACTCTTGAACTGTAGGGCTAATGCCCTGGATGTCTGGAATCCCTCTGCGTCTTCTTCCGTCTGTACCTGCAAAAAAAAAAAATGCATATTAGTTCCACATTAATACGACAATTTTGGAAAAAGGGTCCATTAAAATAAAAGTATACTTAACTCTTGAACTGTGGGGCTAATGCCCTGGATGTCTGGAATCCCTCTGTGTCTTCTTCCGTCTGTACCTGCAAAAAAAAAAATGTATATTAGTTCCACATTAATACGACAATTTTGGAAAAAGGGTCCATTAACATAAAAGTATACTTAACTCTTGAACTGTAGGGCTAATGTCCTGGATGTCTGGAATCCCTCTGCGTCTTCTTCTGTCTGTACCTGCAAAAAAAAAATGCATATTAGTTCCACATTAATACGACAATTTTGGAAAAAAGGGTCCATTAACATAAAAGTATACTTAACTCTTGAACTGTGGGGCTAATGCCCTGGATGTCTGGAATCCCTCTGCGTCTTCTTCCATCTGTACCTGCAAAAAAAAAAAAATGCATATTAGTTCCACATTAATACGACAATTTTGGAAAAAGGGTCCATTAACATAAAAGTATACTTAACTCTTGAACTGTGGGGCTAATGCCCTGGATGTCTGGAATCCCTCTGCGTCTTCCATCTGTACCTGCAAAAAAAAAAAAAATGCATATTAGTTCCACATTAATAAGACAATTTTGGAAAAAGGGTCCATTAACATAAAAGTATACTTAACTCTTGAACTGTGGGGCTAATGCCCTGGATGTCTGGAATCCCTCTGCGTCTTCTTCCGTCTGTACCTGCAAAAAAAAAAAATGCATATTAGTTCCACATTAATACGACAATTTTGGAAAAAGGGTCCATTAACATAAAAGTATACTTAACTCTTGAACTGTGGGGCTAATGCCCTGGATGTCTGGAATCCCTCTGCGTCTTCTTCCCTCTCTACCTGCAAAAAAAAAATGCATATTAGTTCCACATTAATACGACAATTTTGGAAAAAGGGTCCATTAACATAAAAGTATACTTAACTCTTGAACTGTGGGGCTAATGCCCTGGATGTCTGGAATCCCTCTGTGTCTTCTTCCGTCTGTACCTGCAAAAAAAAAAATGTATATATTAGTTCCACATTAATACGACAATTTTGGAAAAAGGGTCCATTAACATAAAAGTATACTTAACTCTTGAACTGTGGGGCTAATGCCCTGGATGTCTGGAATCCCTCTGAGTCTTCTTCCGTCTGTACCTGCAAAAAAAAAAAATGCATATTAGTTCCACATTAATACGACAATTTTGGAAAAAGGGTCCATTAACATAAAAGTATACTTAACTCTTGAACTGTGGGGCTAATGCCCTGGATGTCTGGATCCAATCCCTCTACGTCTTCTTCCATCTGTACCTGCAAAAAAAAAATGCATATTAGTTCCACATTAATACGACAATTTTGGAAAAAGGGTCCATTAACATAAAAGTATACTTAACTCTTGAACTGTGGGGCTAATGCCCTGGATGTCTGGAATCCCTCTGTGTCTTCTTCCGTCTGTACCTGCAAAAAAAAAAATGTATATTAGTTCCACATTGATACGACAATTTTGGAAAAAGGGTCCATTAACATAAAAGTATACTTAACTTTTGAACTGTAGGGCTAATGTCCTGGATGTCTGGAATCCCTCTGCGTCTTCTTCCGTCTGTACCTGCAAAAAAATAAATGTATATTACGTTCCACATTAATACGACAATTTTGGAAAAAGGGTCCATTAACATAAAAGTATACTTAACTCTTGAACTGTGGGGCTAATGCCCTGGATGTCTGGAATCCCTCTGCGTCTTCTTCCGTCTGTACCTGCAAAAAAAAAAATGCATATTAGTTCCACATTAATACGACAATTTTGGAAAAAGGGTCCATTAACATAAAAGTATACTTAACTCTTGACCTGTGGGGCTAATGCCCTGGATGTCTGGAATCCCTCTGTGTCTTCTTCCGTCTGTACCTGCAAAAAAAAAATGCATATTAGTTCCACATTAATACGACAATTTTGGAAAAAGGGTCCATTAAAATAAAAGTATACTTAACTCTTGAACTGTGGGGCTAATGCCCTGGATGTCTGGAATCCCTCTGTGTCTTCTTCCGTCTGTACCTGCAAAAAAAAAATGTATATTAGTTCCACATTAATACGACAATTTTGGAAAAAGGGTCCATTAACATAAAAGTATACTTAACTCTTGAACTGTAGGGCTAATGTCCTGGATGTCTGGAATCCCTCTGCGTCTTCTTCTGTCTGTACCTGCAAAAAAAAAATGCATATTAGTTCCACATTAATACGACAATTTTGGAAAAAAGGGTCCATTAACATAAAAGTATACTTAACTCTTGAACTGTGGGGCTAATGCCCTGGATGTCTGGAATCCCTCTGAGTCTTCTTCCGTCTGTACCTGCAAAAAAAAAAAATGCATATTAGTTCCACATTAATACGACAATTTTGGAAAAAGGGTCCATTAACATAAAAGTATACTTAACTCTTGAACTGTGGGGCTAATGCCCTGGATGTCTGGATCCAATCCCTCTACGTCTTCTTCCATCTGTACCTGCAAAAAAAAAATGCATATTAGTTCCACATTAATACGACAATTTTGGAAAAAGGGTCCATTAACATAAAAGTATACTTAACTCTTGAACTGTGGGGCTAATGCCCTGGATGTCTGGAATCCCTCTGAGTCTTCTTCCGTCTGTACCTGCAAAAAAAAAAAATGCATATTAGTTCCACATTAATACGACAATTTTGGAAAAAGGGTCCATTAACATAAAAGTATACTTAACTCTTGAACTGTGGGGCTAATGCCCTGGATGTCTGGATCGAATCCCTCTACGTCTTCTTCCATCTGTACCTGCAAAAAAAAAATGCATATTAGTTCCACATTAATACGACAATTTTGGAAAAAGGGTCCATTAACATAAAAGTATACTTAACTCTTGAACTGTGGGGCTAATGCCCTGGATGTCTGGAATCCCTCTGCGTCTTCTTCCCTCTCTACCTGCAAAAAAAAAAATGCATATTAGTTCCACATTAATACGACAATTTTGGAAAAAGGGTCCATTAACATAAAAGTATACTTAACTCTTGAACTGTGGGGCTAATGCCCTGGATGTCTGGAATCCCTCTGTGTCTTCTTCCGTCTGTACCTGCAAAAAAAAAATGTATATATTAGTTCCACATTAATACGACAATTTTGGAAAAAGGGTCCATTAACATAAAAGTATACTTAACTCTTGAACTGTGGGGCTAATGCCCTGGATGTCTGGAATCCCTCTGAGTCTTCTTCCGTCTGTACCTGCAAAAAAAAAAAATGCATATTAGTTCCACATTAATACGACAATTTTGGAAAAAGGGTCCATTAACATAAAAGTATACTTAACTCTTGAACTGTGGGGCTAATGCCCTGGATGTCTGGATCCAATCCCTCTACGTCTTCTTCCATCTGTACCTGCAAAAAAAAAATGCATATTAGTTCCACATTAATACGACAATTTTGGAAAAAGGGTCCATTAACATAAAAGTATACTTAACTCTTGAACTGTGGGGCTAATGCCCTGGATGTCTGGAATCCCTCTGTGTCTTCTTCCGTCTGTACCTGCAAAAAAAAAAATGTATATTAGTTCCACATTGATACGACAATTTTGGAAAAAGGGTCCATTAACATAAAAGTATACTTAACTTTTGAACTGTAGGGCTAATGTCCTGGATGTCTGGAATCCCTCTGCGTCTTCTTCCGTCTGTACCTGCAAAAAAATAAATGTATATTACGTTCCACATTAATACGACAATTTTGGAAAAAGGGTCCATTAACATAAAAGTATACTTAACTCTTGAACTGTGGGGCTAATGCCCTGGATGTCTGGAATCCCTCTGCGTCTTCTTCCGTCTGTACCTGCAAAAAAAAAAATGCATATTAGTTCCACATTAATACGACAATTTTGGAAAAAGGGTCCATTAACATAAAAGTATACTTAACTCTTGACCTGTGGGGCTAATGCCCTGGATGTCTGGAATCCCTCTGTGTCTTCTTCCGTCTGTACCTGCAAAAAAAAAATGCATATTAGTTCCACATTAATACGACAATTTTGGAAAAAGGGTCCATTAAAATAAAAGTATACTTAACTCTTGAACTGTGGGGCTAATGCCCTGGATGTCTGGAATCCCTCTGTGTCTTCTTCCGTCTGTACCTGCAAAAAAAAATGTATATTAGTTCCACATTAATACGACAATTTTGGAAAAAGGGTCCATTAACATAAAAGTATACTTAACTCTTGAACTGTGGGACTAATGCCCTGGATGTCTGGAATCCCTCTGCATCTTCTTCCATCTGTACCTGCAAAAAAAAAAATGCATATTAGTTCCACATTAATACAACAATTTTGGAAAGAGGGTCCATTAACATAAAAGTATACTTAACTCTTGAACTGTGGGGCTAATGCCCTGGATGTCTGGAATCCCTCTGTGTCTTCTTCCGTCTGTACCTGCAAAAAAAAATATGTATATTAGTTCCACATTAATACGACAATTTTGGAAAAAGGGTCCATTAACATAAAAGTATACTTAACTCTTGAACTGTAGGGCTAATGCCCTGGATGTCTGGAATCCCTCTGCGTCTTCTTCCGTCTGTACCTGCAAAAAAAAAAAATGCATATTAGTTCCACATTAATACGACAATTTTGGAAAAAGGGTCCATTAAAATAAAAGTATACTTAACTCTTGAACTGTGGGGCTAATGCCCTGGATGTCTGGAATCCCTCTGTGTCTTCTTCCGTCTGTACCTGCAAAAAAAAATATGTATATTAGTTCCACATTAATACGACAATTTTGGAAAAAGGGTCCATTAACATAAAAGTATACTTAACTCTTGAACTGTAGGGCTAATGCCCTGGATGTCTGGAATCCCTCTGCGTCTTCTTCCGTCTGTACCTGCAAAAAAAAAAAATGCATATTAGTTCCACATTAATACGACAATTTTGGAAAAAGGGTCCATTAAAATAAAAGTATACTTAACTCTTGAACTGTGGGGCTAATGCCCTGGATGTCTGGAATCCCTCTGTGTCTTCTTCCGTCTGTACCTGCAAAAAAAAAAATGTATATTAGTTCCACATTAATACGACAATTTTGGAAAAAGGGTCCATTAACATAAAAGTATACTTAACTCTTGAACTGTAGGGCTAATGTCCTGGATGTCTGGAATCCCTCTGCGTCTTCTTCTGTCTGTACCTGCAAAAACAAAATGCATATTAGTTCCACATTAATACGACAATTTTGGAAAAAAGGGTCCATTAACATAAAAGTATACTTAACTCTTGAACTGTGGGGCTAATGCCCTGGATGTCTGGAATCCCTCTGCGTCTTCTTCCATCTGTACCTGCAAAAAAAAAAAAATGCATATTAGTTCCACATTAATACGACAATTTTGGAAAAAGGGTCCATTAACATAAAAGTATACTTAACTCTTGAACTGTGGGGCTAATGCCCTGGATGTCTGGAATCCCTCTGCGTCTTCCATCTGTACCTGCAAAAAAAAAAAAAATGCATATTAGTTCCACATTAATAAGACAATTTTGGAAAAAGGGTCCATTAACATAAAAGTATACTTAACTCTTGAACTGTGGGGCTAATGCCCTGGATGTCTGGAATCCCTCTGCGTCTTCTTCCGTCTGTACCTGCAAAAAAAAAAAATGCATATTAGTTCCACATTAATACGACAATTTTGGAAAAAGGGTCCATTAACATAAAAGTATACTTAACTCTTGAACTGTGGGGCTAATGCCCTGGATGTCTGGAATCCCTCTGCGTCTTCTTCCCTCTCTACCTGCAAAAAAAAAATGCATATTAGTTCCACATTAATACGACAATTTTGGAAAAAGGGTCCATTAACATAAAAGTATACTTAACTCTTGAACTGTGGGGCTAATGCCCTGGATGTCTGGAATCCCTCTGTGTCTTCTTCCGTCTGTACCTGCAAAAAAAAAAATGTATATATTAGTTCCACATTAATACGACAATTTTGGAAAAAGGGTCCATTAACATAAAAGTATACTTAACTCTTGAACTGTGGGGCTAATGCCCTGGATGTCTGGAATCCCTCTGAGTCTTCTTCCGTCTGTACCTGCAAAAAAAAAAAATGCATATTAGTTCCACATTAATACGACAATTTTGGAAAAAGGGTCCATTAACATAAAAGTATACTTAACTCTTGAACTGTGGGGCTAATGCCCTGGATGTCTGGATCCAATCCCTCTACGTCTTCTTCCATCTGTACCTGCAAAAAAAAAATGCATATTAGTTCCACATTAATACGACAATTTTGGAAAAAGGGTCCATTAACATAAAAGTATACTTAACTCTTGAACTGTGGGGCTAATGCCCTGGATGTCTGGAATCCCTCTGTGTCTTCTTCCGTCTGTACCTGCAAAAAAAAAAATGTATATTAGTTCCACATTGATACGACAATTTTGGAAAAAGGGTCCATTAACATAAAAGTATACTTAACTTTTGAACTGTAGGGCTAATGTCCTGGATGTCTGGAATCCCTCTGCGTCTTCTTCCGTCTGTACCTGCAAAAAAATAAATGTATATTACGTTCCACATTAATACGACAATTTTGGAAAAAGGGTCCATTAACATAAAAGTATACTTAACTCTTGAACTGTGGGGCTAATGCCCTGGATGTCTGGAATCCCTCTGCGTCTTCTTCCGTCTGTACCTGCAAAAAAAAAAATGCATATTAGTTCCACATTAATACGACAATTTTGGAAAAAGGGTCCATTAACGTAAAAGTATACTTAACTCTTGACCTGTGGGGCTAATGCCCTGGATGTCTGGAATCCCTCTGTGTCTTCTTCCGTCTGTACCTGCAAAAAAAAAATGCATATTAGTTCCACATTAATACGACAATTTTGGAAAAAGGGTCCATTAAAATAAAAGTATACTTAACTCTTGAACTGTGGGGCTAATGCCCTGGATGTCTGGAATCCCTCTGTGTCTTCTTCTGTCTGTACCTGCAAAAAAAAAATGTATATTAGTTCCACATTAATACGACAATTTTGGAAAAAGGGTCCATTAACATAAAAGTATACTTAACTCTTGAACTGTAGGGCTAATGTCCTGGATGTCTGGAATCCCTCTGCGTCTTCTTCTGTCTGTACCTGCAAAAAAAAAATGCATATTAGTTCCACATTAATACGACAATTTTGGAAAAAAGGGTCCATTAACATAAAAGTATACTTAACTCTTGAACTGTGGGGCTAATGCCCTGGATGTCTGGAATCCCTCTGCGTCTTCTTCCATCTGTACCTGTAAAAAAAAAAAAATGCATATTAGTTCCACATTAATACGACAATTTTGGAAAAAGGGTCCATTAACATAAAAGTATACTTAACTCTTGAACTGTGGGGCTAATGCCCTGGATGTCTGGAATCCCTCTGCGTCTTCCATCTGTACCTGCAAAAAACAAAAAAATGCATATTAGTTCCACATTAATACGACAATTTTGGAAAAAGGGTCCATTAACATAAAAGTATACTTAACTTTTGAACTGTGGGGCCAATGCCCTGGATGTCTGGAATCCCTCTGCGTCTTCTTCCGTCTGTACCTGCAAAAAAAAAAAATGCATATTAGTTCCACATTAATACGACAATTTTGGAAAAAGGGTCCATTAACATAAAAGTATACTTAACTCTTGAACTGTGGGGCTAATGCCCTGGATGTCTGGAATCCCTCTGAGTCTTCTTCCGTCTGTACCTGCAAAAAAAAAAATGCATATTAGTTCCACATTAATACGACAATTTTGGAAAAAGGGTCCATTAACATAAAAGTATACTTAACTCTTGAACTGTGGGGCTAATGCCCTGGATGTCTGGAATCCCTCTGCGTCTTCTTCCCTCTCTACCTGCAAAAAAAAAAATGCATATTAGTTCCACATTAATACGACAATTTTGGAAAAAGGGTCCATTAACATAAAAGTATACTTAACTCTTGAACTGTGGGGCTAATGCCCTGGATGTCTGGAATCCCTCTGTGTCTTCTTCCGTCTGTACCTGCAAAAAAAAAAATGTATATATTAGTTCCACATTAATACGACAATTTTGGAAAAAGGGTCCATTAACATAAAAGTATACTTAACTCTTGAACTGTGGGGCTAATGCCCTGGATGTCTGGAATCCCTCTGAGTCTTCTTCCGTCTGTACCTGCAAAAAAAAAAATGCATATTAGTTCCACATTAATACGACAATTTTGGAAAAAGGGTCCATTAACATAAAAGTATACTTAACTCTTGAACTGTGGGGCTAATGCCCTGGATGTCTGGATCGAATCCCTCTACGTCTTCTTCCATCTGTACCTGCAAAAAAAAATGCATATTAGTTCCACATTAATACGACAATTTTGGAAAAAGGGTCCATTAACATAAAAGTATACTTAACTTTTGAACTGTAGGGCTAATGTCCTGGATGTCTGGAATCCCTCTGCGTCTTCTTCCGTCTGTACCTGTAAAAAAAAAATGCATATTAGTTCCACATTAATACGACAATTTTGGAAAAAAGGGTCCATTAACATAAAAGTATACTTAACTCTTGAACTGTGGGGCTAATGCCCTGGATGTCTGGAATCCCTCTGCGTCTTCTTCCGTCTGTACCTGCAAAAAAAAAAAATGCATATTAGTTCCACATTAATACGACAATTTTGGAAAAAGGGTCCATTAACATAAAAGTATACTTAACTCTTGAACTGTGGGGCTAATGCCCTGGATGTCTGGAATCCCTCTGCGTCTTCTTCCGTCTGTACCTGCAAAAAAAAAAAATGCATATTAGTTCCACATTAATACGACAATTTTGGAAAAAGGGTCCATTAACATAAAAGTATACTTAACTCTTGAACTGTGGGGCTAATGCCCTGGATGTCTGGAATCCCTCTGCGTCTTCTTCCCTCTCTTCCTGCAAAAAAAAAAATGCATATTAGTTCCACATTAATACGACAATTTTGGAAAAAGGGTCCATTAACATAAAAGTATACTTAACTCTTGAACTGTGGGGCTAATGCCCTGGATGTCTGGAATCCCTCTGCGTCTTCTTCCGTCTGTACCTGCAAAAAAAAAAATGCATATTAGTTCCACATTAATACGACAATTTTGGAAAAAGGGTCCATTAACATAAAAGTATACTTAACTCTTGAACTGTGGGGCTAATGCCCTGGATGTCTGGAATCCCTCTGCGTCTTCTTCCGTCTGTACCTGCAAAAAAAAAAAATGCATATTAGTTCCACATTAATACGACAATTTTGGAAAAAGGGTCCATTAACATAAAAGTATACTTAACTCTTGAACTGTGGGGCTAATGCCCTGGATGTCTGGAATCCCTCTGCGTCTTCTTCCCTCTCTACCTGCAAAAAAAAAAAATGCATATTAGTTCCACATTAATACGACAATTTTGGAAAAAGGGTCCATTAACATAAAAGTATACTTAACTCTTGAACTGTGGGGCTAATGCCCTGGATGTCTGGAATCCCTCTGTGTCTTCTTCCGTCTGTACCTGCAAAAAAAAAAATGTATATTAGTTCCACATTGATACGACAATTTTGGAAAAAGGGTCCATTAACATAAAAGTATACTTAACTTTTGAACTGTAGGGCTAATGTCCTGGATGTCTGGAATCCCTCTGCGTCTTCTTCCGTCTGTACCTGCAAAAAAATAAATGTATATTACGTTCCACATTAATACGACAATTTTGGAAAAAGGGTCCATTAACATAAAAGTATACTTAACTCTTGAACTGTGGGGCTAATGCCCTGGATGTCTGGAATCCCTCTGCGTCTTCTTCCGTCTGTACCTGCAAAAAAAAAAATGCATATTAGTTCCACATTAATACGACAATTTTGGAAAAAGGGTCCATTAACATAAAAGTATACTTAACTCTTGACCTGTGGGGCTAATGCCCTGGATGTCTGGAATCCCTCTGTGTCTTCTTCCGTCTGTACCTGCAAAAAAAAAATGCATATTAGTTCCACATTAATACGACAATTTTGGAAAAAGGGTCCATTAAAATAAAAGTATACTTAACTCTTGAACTGTGGGGCTAATGCCCTGGATGTCTGGAATCCCTCTGTGTCTTCTTCCGTCTGTACCTGCAAAAAAAAAAATGTATATTAGTTCCACATTAATACGACAATTTTGGAAAAAGGGTCCATTAACATAAAAGTATACTTAACTCTTGAACTGTAGGGCTAATGTCCTGGATGTCTGGAATCCCTCTGCGTCTTCTTCTGTCTGTACCTGCAAAAAAAAAATGCATATTAGTTCCACATTAATACGACAATTTTGGAAAAAAGGGTCCATTAACATAAAAGTATACTTAACTCTTGAACTGTGGGGCTAATGCCCTGGATGTCTGGAATCCCTCTGCGTCTTCTTCCATCTGTACCTGTAAAAAAAAAAAAATGCATATTAGTTCCACATTAATACGACAATTTTGGAAAAAGGGTCCATTAACATAAAAGTATACTTAACTCTTGAACTGTGGGGCTAATGCCCTGGATGTCTGGAATCCCTCTGTGTCTTCTTCCGTCTGTACCTGCAAAAAAAAAAATGTATATTAGTTCCACATTGATACGACAATTTTGGAAAAAGGGTCCATTAACATAAAAGTATACTTAACTTTTGAACTGTAGGGCTAATGTCCTGGATGTCTGGAATCCCTCTGCGTCTTCTTCCGTCTGTACCTGCAAAAAAATAAATGTATATTAGTTCCACATTAATACGACAATTTTGGAAAAAGGGTCCATTAACATAAAAGTATACTTAACTCTTGAACTGTGGGGCTAATGCCCTGGATGTCTGGAATCCCTCTGCGTCTTCTTCCGTCTGTACCTGCAAAAAAAAAAATGCATATTAGTTCCACATTAATACGACAATTTTGGAAAAAGGGTCCATTAACATAAAAGTATACTTAACTCTTGACCTGTGGGGCTAATGCCCTGGATGTCTGGAATCCCTCTGTGTCTTCTTCCGTCTGTACCTGCAAAAAAAAAATGCATATTAGTTCCACATTAATACGACAATTTTGGAAAAAGGGTCCATTAAAATAAAAGTATACTTAACTCTTGAACTGTGGGGCTAATGCCCTGGATGTCTGGAATCCCTCTGTGTCTTCTTCCGTCTGTACCTGCAAAAAAAAAATGTATATTAGTTCCACATTAATACGACAATTTTGGAAAAAGGGTCCATTAACATAAAAGTATACTTAACTCTTGAACTGTAGGGCTAATGTCCTGGATGTCTGGAATCCCTCTGCGTCTTCTTCTGTCTGTACCTGCAAAAAAAAAATGCATATTAGTTCCACATTAATACGACAATTTTGGAAAAAAGGGTCCATTAACATAAAAGTATACTTAACTCTTGAACTGTGGGGCTAATGCCCTGGATGTCTGGAATCCCTCTGCGTCTTCTTCCATCTGTACCTGTAAAAAAAAAAAAATGCATATTAGTTCCACATTAATACGACAATTTTGGAAAAAGGGTCCATTAACATAAAAGTATACTTAACTCTTGAACTGTGGGGCTAATGCCCTGGATGTCTGGAATCCCTCTGCGTCTTCCATCTGTACCTGCAAAAAACAAAAAAATGCATATTAGTTCCACATTAATACGACAATTTTGGAAAAAGGGTCCATTAACATAAAAGTATACTTAACTTTTGAACTGTGGGGCTAATGCCCTGGATGTCTGGAATCCCTCTGCGTCTTCTTCCGTCTGTACCTGCAAAAAAAAAAATGCATATTAGTTCCACATTAATACGACAATTTTGGAAAAAGGGTCCATTAACATAAAAGTATACTTAACTCTTGAACTGTGGGGCTAATGCCCTGGATGTCTGGAATCCCTCTGAGTCTTCTTCCGTCTGTACCTGCAAAAAAACAAATGCATATTAGTTCCACATTAATACGACAATTTTGGAAAAAGGGTCCATTAACATAAAAGTATACTTAACTCTTGAACTGTGGGGCTAATGCCCTGGATGTCTGGAATCCCTCTGCGTCTTCTTCCCTCTCTACCTGCAAAAAAAAAAATGCATATTAGTTCCACATTAATACGACAATTTTGGAAAAAGGGTCCATTAACATAAAAGTATACTTAACTCTTGAACTGTGGGGCTAATGCCCTGGATGTCTGAAATCCCTCTGTGTCTTCTTCCGTCTGTACCTGCAAAAAAAAAAATGTATATATTAGTTCCACATTAATACGACAATTTTGGAAAAAGGGTCCATTAACATAAAAGTATACTTAACTCTTGAACTGTGGGGCTAATGCCCTGGATGTCTGGAATCCCTCTGAGTCTTCTTCCGTCTGTACCTGCAAAAAAAAAATGCATATTAGTTCCACATTAATACGACAATTTTGGAAAAAGGGTCCATTAACATAAAAGTATACTTAACTCTTGAACTGTGGGGCTAATGCCCTGGATGTCTGGATCGAATCCCTCTACGTCTTCTTCCATCTGTACCTGCAAAAAAAAATGCATATTAGTTCCACATTAATACGACAATTTTGGAAAAAGGGTCCATTAACATAAAAGTATACTTAACTTTTGAACTGTAGGGCTAATGTCCTGGATGTCTGGAATCCCTCTGCGTCTTCTTCCGTCTGTACCTGTAAAAAAAAAAATGCATATTAGTTCCACATTAATACGACAATTTTGGAAAAAGGGTCCATTAACATAAAAGTATACTTAACTCTTGAACTGTGGGGCTAATGCCCTGGATGTCTGGAATCCCTCTGCGTCTTCTTCCGTCTGTACCTGCAAAAAAAAAAAATGCATATTAGTTCCACATTAATACGACAATTTTGGAAAAAGGGTCCATTAACATAAAAGTATACTTAACTCTTGAACTGTGGGGCTAATGCCCTGGATGTCTGGAATCCCTCTGCGTCTTCTTCCGTCTGTACCTGCAAAAAAAAAAAATGCATATTAGTTCCACATTAATACGACAATTTTGGAAAAAGGGTCCATTAACATTAAAGTATACTTAACTCTTGAACTGTGGGGCTAATGCCCTGGATGTCTGGAATCCCTCTGCGTCTTCTTCCCTCTCTTCCTGCAAAAAAAAAAATGCATATTAGTTCCACATTAATACGACAATTTTGGAAAAAGGGTCCATTAACATAAAAGTATACTTAACTCTTGAACTGTGGGGCTAATGCCCTGGATGTCTGGAATCCCTCTGCGTCTTCTTCCGTCTGTACCTGCAAAAAAAAAAATGCATATTAGTTCCACATTAATACGACAATTTTGGAAAAAGGGTCCATTAACATAAAAGTATACTTAACTCTTGAACTGTGGGGCTAATGCCCTGGATGTCTGGAATCCCTCTGCGTCTTCTTCCGTCTGTACCTGCAAAAAAAAAAAATGCATATTAGTTCCACATTAATACGACAATTTTGGAAAAAGGGTCCATTAACATAAAAGTATACTTAACTCTTGAACTGTGGGGCTAATGCCCTGGATGTCTGGAATCCCTCTGCGTCTTCTTCCCTCTCTACCTGCAAAAAAAAAAAATGCATATTAGTTCCACATTAATACGACAATTTTGGAAAAAGGGTCCATTAACATAAAAGTATACTTAACTCTTGAACTGTGGGGCTAATGCCCTGGATGTCTGGAATCCCTCTGTGTCTTCTTCCGTCTGTACCTGCAAAAAAAAAAATGTATATATTAGTTCCACATTAATACGACAATTTTGGAAAAAGGGTCCATTAACATAAAAGTATACTTAACTCTTGAACTATGGGGCTAATGCCCTGGATGTCTGGAAACCCTCTGAGTCTTCTTCCGTCTGTACCTGCAAAAAAAAAAATGCATATTAGTTCCACATTAATACGACAATTTTGGAAAAAGGGTCCATTAACATAAAAGTATACTTAACTCTTGAACTGTGGGGCTAATGCCCTGGATGTCTGGATCGAATCCCTCTACGTCTTCTTCCATCTGTACCTGCAAAAAAAAATGCATATTAGTTCCACATTAATACGACAATTTTGGAAAAAGGGTCCATTAACATAAAAGTATACTTAACTCTTGAACTGTGGGGCTAATGCCCTGGATGTCTGGAATCCCTCTGTGTCTTCTTCCGTCTGTACCTGCAAAAAAAAAAATGTATATTAGTTCCACATTGATACGACAATTTTGGAAAAAGGGTCCATTAACATAAAAGTATACTTAACTTTTGAACTGTAGGGCTAATGTCCTGGATGTCTGGAATCCCTCTGCGTCTTCTTCCGTCTGTACCTGTAAAAAAAAAAATGCATATTAGTTCCACATTAATACGACAATTTTGGAAAAAAGGGTCCATTAACATAAAAGTATACTTAACTCTTGAACTGTGGGGCTAATGCCCTGGATGTCTGGAATCCCTCTGCGTCTTCTTCCGTCTGTACCTGCAAAAAAAAAAATGCATATTAGTTCCACATTAATACGACAATTTTGGAAAAAGGGTCCATTAACATAAAAGTATACTTAACTCTTGAACTGTGGGGCTAATGCCCTGGATGTCTGGAATCCCTCTGCGTCTTTTTCCGTCTGTACCTGCAAATAAAAAAAAATGCATATTAGTTCCACATTAATACAACCATTTTGGAAAAAAGGGTCCATTAACATAAAAGTATACTTAACTCTTGAACTGTGGGGCTAATGCCCTGGATGTCTGGAATCCCTCTACGTCTTCTTCCATCTGTACCTGCAAAAAAAAAAATGCATATTAGTTCCACATTAATACGACAATTTTGGAAAAAGGGTCCATTAACATAAAAGTATACTTAACTCTTGAACTGTGGGGCTAATGCCCTGGATGTCTGGAATCCCTCTGCGTCTTCTTCCCTCTCTTCCTGCAAAAAAAAAAATGCATATTAGTTCCACATTAATACGACAATTTTGGAAAAAGGGTCCATTAACATAAAAGTATACTTAACTCTTGAACTGTGGGGCTAATGCCCTGGATGTCTGGAATCCCTCTGCCTCTTCTTCCGTCTGTACCTGCAAAAAAAAAATGCATATTAGTTCCACATTAATACGACAATTTTGGAAAAAGGGTCCATTAACATAAAAGTATACTTAACTCTTGAACTGTGGGGCTAATGCCCTGGATGTCTGGAATCCCTCTGTGTCTTCTTCCGTCTGTACTGCAAAAAAAAAATGTATATTAGTTCCACATTAATACGACAATTTTGGAAAAAGGGTCCATTAACATAAAAGTATACTTAACTCTTGAACTGTGGGGCTAATGCCCTGGATGTCTGGAATCCCTCTGCGTCTTCTTCCGTCTGTACCTGCAAAAAAAAAATGCATATTAGTTCCACATTAATACGACAATTTTGGAAAAAGGGTCCATTAACATAAAAGTATACTTAACTCTTGAACTGTGGGGCTAATGCCCTGGATGTCTGGAATCCCTCTACGTCTTCTTCCATCTGTACCTGCAAAAAAAAAAATGCATATTAGTTCCACATTTATACGACAATTTTGGAAAAAGGGTCCATTAACATAAAAGTATACTTAACTCTTGAACTGTAGGGCTAATGCCCTGGATGTCTGGAATCCCTCTGCATCTTCTTCCATCTGTACCTGCAAAAAAAAAATGCATATTAGTTCCACATTAATACGACAATTTTGGAAAGAGGGTCCATTAACATAAAAGTATACTTAACTCTTGAACTGTGGGGCTAATGCCCTGGATGTCTGGAATCCCTCTACGTCTTCTTCCATCTGTACCTGCAAAAAAAAAAATGCATATTAGTTCCACATTTATACGACAATTTTGGAAAAAGGGTCCATTAACATAAAAGTATACTTAACTCTTGAACTGTAGGGCTAATGCCCTGGATGTCTGGAATCCCTCTGCATCTTCTTCCATCTGTACCTGCAAAAAAAAAATGCATATATTAGTTCCACATTAATACGACAATTTTGGAAAGAGGGTCCATTAACATAAAAGTATACTTAACTCTTGAACTGTGGGGCTAATGCCCTGGATGTCTGGAATCCCTCTGTGTCTTCTTCCGTCTGTACCTGCAAAAAAAAATATGTATATTAGTTCCACATTAATACGACAATTTTGGAAAAAGGGTCCATTAACATAAAAGTATACTTAACTCTTGAACTGTAGGGCTAATGCCCTGGATGTCTGGAATCCCTCTGCGTCTTCTTCCGTCTGTACCTGCAAAAAAAAAAAATGCATATTAGTTCCACATTAATACGACAATTTTGGAAAAAGGGTCCATTAACATAAAAGTATACTTAACTCTTGAACTGTGGGGCTAATGCCCTGGATGTCTGGAATCCCTCTGTGTCTTCTTCCGTCTGTACTGCAAAAAAAAAATGCATATTAGTTCCACATTAATACGACAATTTTGGAAAAAGGGTCCATTAACATAAAAGTATACTTAACTCTTGAACTGTGGGGCTAATGCCCTGGATGTCTGGAATCCCTCTACGTCTTCTTCCATCTGTACCTGCAAAAAAAAAAATGCATATTAGTTCCACATTTATACGACAATTTTGGAAAAAGGGTCCATTAACATAAAAGTATACTTAACTCTTGAACTGTAGGGCTAATGCCCTGGATGTCTGGAATCCCTCTGCATCTTCTTCCATCTGTACCTGCAAAAAAAAAATGCATATTAGTTCCACATTAATACGACAATTTTGGAAAGAGGGTCCATTAACATAAAAGTATACTTAACTCTTGAACTGTGGGGCTAATGCCCTGGATGTCTGGAATCCCTCTGTGTCTTCTTCCGTCTGTACCTGCAAAAAAAAATATGTATATTAGTTCCACATTAATACGACAATTTTGGAAAAAGGGTCCATTAACATAAAAGTATACTTAACTCTTGAACTGTAGGGCTAATGCCCTGGATGTCTGGAATCCCTCTGCGTCTTCTTCCGTCTGTACCTGCAAAAAAAAAAAATGCATATTAGTTCCACATTAATACGACAATTTTGGAAAAAGGGTCCATTAACATAAAAGTATACTTAACTCTTGAACTGTGGGGCTAATGCCCTGGATGTCTGGAATCCCTCTGTGTCTTCTTCCGTCTGTACTGCAAAAAAAAAATGTATATTAGTTCCACATTAATACGACAATTTTGGAAAAAGGGTCCATTAACATAAAAGTATACTTAACTCTTGAACTGTGGGGCTAATGCCCTGGATGTCTGGAATCCCTCTGCGTCTTCTTCCGTCTGTACCTGCAAAAAAAAAATGCATATTAGTTCCACATTAATACGACAATTTTGGAAAAAGGGTCCATTAACATAAAAGTATACTTAACTCTTGAACTGTGGGGCTAATGCCCTGGATGTCTGGAATCCCTCTACGTCTTCTTCCATCTGTACCTGCAAAAAAAAAAAATGCATATTAGTTCCACATTAATACGACAATTTTGGAAAAAGGGTCCATTAACATAAAAGTATACTTAACTCTTGAACTGTAGGGCTAATGCCCTGGATGTCTGGAATCCCTCTGCATCTTCTTCCATCTGTACCTGCAAAAAAAAAATGCATATTAGTTCCACATTAATACGACAATTTTGGAAAGAGGGTCCATTAACATAAAAGTATACTTAACTCTTGAACTGTGGGGCTAATGCCCTGGATGTCTGGAATCCCTCTGTGTCTTCTTCCGTCTGTACCTGCAAAAAAAAATATGTATATTAGTTCCACATTAATACGACAATTTTGGAAAAAGGGTCCATTAACATAAAAGTATACTTAACTCTTGAACTGTAGGGCTAATGCCCTGGATGTCTGGAATCCCTCTGCGTCTTCTTCCGTCTGTACCTGCAAAAAAAAAAAATGCATATTAGTTCCACATTAATACGACAATTTTGGAAAAAGGGTCCATTAAAATAAAAGTATACTTAACTCTTGAACTGTGGGGCTAATGCCCTGGATGTCTGGAATCCCTCTGTGTCTTCTTCCGTCTGTACCTGCAAAAAAAAAAATGTATATTAGTTCCACATTAATACGACAATTTTGGAAAAAGGGTCCATTAACATAAAAGTATACTTAACTCTTGAACTGTAGGGCTAATGTCCTGGATGTCTGGAATCCCTCTGCGTCTTCTTCTGTCTGTACCTGCAAAAAAAAAAATGCATATTAGTTCCACATTAATACGACAATTTTGGAAAAAAGGGTCCATTAACATAAAAGTATACTTAACTCTTGAACTGTGGGGCTAATGCCCTGGATGTCTGGAATCCCTCTGCGTCTTCTTCCATCTGTACCTGCAAAAAAAAAAAATGCATATTAGTTCCACATTAATACGACAATTTTGGAAAAAGGGTCCATTAACATAAAAGTATACTTAACTCTTGAACTGTGGGGCTAATGCCCTGGATGTCTGGAATCCCTCTGCGTCTTCTTCCCTCTCTACCTGCAAAAAAAAAATGCATATTAGTTCCACATTAATACGACAATTTTGGAAAAAGGGTCCATTAACATAAAAGTATACTTAACTCTTGAACTGTGGGGCTAATGCCCTGGATGTCTGGAATCCCTCTGTGTCTACTTCCGTCTGTACCTGCAAAAAAAAAAATGTATATATTAGTTCCACATTAATACGACAATTTTGGAAAAAGGGTCCATAAACATAAAAGTATACTTAACTCTTGAACTGTGGGGCTAATGCCCTGGATGTCTGGAATCCCTCTGAGTCTTCTTCCGTCTGTACCTGCAAAAAAAAAAAATGCATATTAGTTCCACATTAATACGACAATTTTGGAAAAAGGGTCCATTAACATAAAAGTATACTTAACTCTTGAACTGTGGGGCTAATGCCCTGGATGTCTGGAATCCCTCTGAGTCTTCTTCCGTCTGTACCTGCAAAAAAAAAAAATGCATATTAGTTCCACATTAATACGACAATTTTGGAAAAAGGGTCCATTAACATAAAAGTATACTTAACTCTTGAACTGTGGGGCTAATGCCCTGGATGTCTGGATCGAATCCCTCTACGTCTTCTTCCATCTGTACCTGCAAAAAAAAAATGCATATTAGTTCCACATTAATACGACAATTTTGGAAAAAGGGTCCATTAACATAAAAGTATACTTAACTCTTGAACTGTGGGGCTAATGCCCTGGATGTCTGGAATCCCTCTGTGTCTTCTTCCGTCTGTACCTGCAAAAAAAAAAATGTATATTAGTTCCACATTGATACGACAATTTTGGAAAAAGGGTCCTTTAACATAAAAGTATACTTAACTCTTGAACTGTAGGGCTAATGTCCTGGATGTCTGGAATCCCTCTGCGTCTTCTTCCGTCTGTACCTGCAAAAAAAAAAATGTATATTACGTTCCACATTAATACGACAATTTTGGAAAAAGGGTCCATTAACATAAAAGTATACTTAACTCTTGAACTGTGGGGCTAATGCCCTGGATGTCTGGAATCCCTCTGCGTCTTCTTCCGTCTGTACCTGCAAAAAAAAAAATGCATATTAGTTCCACATTAATACGACAATTTTGGAAAAAGGGTCCATAAACATAAAAGTATACTTAACTCTTGACCTGTGGGGCTAATGCCCTGGATGTCTGGAATCCCTCTGTGTCTTCTTCCGTCTGTACCTGCAAAAAAAAAATGCATATTAGTTCCACATTAATACGACAATTTTGGAAAAAGGGTCCATTAAAATAAAAGTATACTTAACTCTTGAACTGTGGGGCTAATGCCCTGGATGTCTGGAATCCCTCTGTGTCTTCTTCCGTCTGTACCTGCAAAAAAAAAAATGTATATTAGTTCCACATTAATACGACAATTTTGGAAAAAGGTTCCATTAACATAAAAGTATACTTAACTCTTGAACTGTAGGGCTAATGTCCTGGATGTCTGGAATCCCTCTGCGTCTTCTTCTGTCTGTACCTGCAAAAAAAAAATGCATATTAGTTCCACATTAATACGACAATTTTGGAAAAAAGGGTCCATTAACATAAAAGTATACTTAACTCTTGAACTGTGGGGCTAATGCCCTGGATGTCTGGAATCCCTCTGCGTCTTCTTCCATCTGTACCTGTAAAAAAAAAAAAATGCATATTAGTTCCACATTAATACGACAATTTTGGAAAAAGGGTCCATTAACATAAAAGTATACTTAACTCTTGAACTGTGGGGCTAATGCCCTGGATGTCTGGAATCCCTCTGCGTCTTCCATCTGTACCTGCAAAAAACAAAAAAATGCATATTAGTTCCACATTAATACGACAATTTTGGAAAAAGGGTCCATTAACATAAAAGTATACTTAACTTTTGAACTGTGGGGCTAATGCCCTGGATGTCTGGAATCCCTCTGCGTCTTCTTCCGTCTGTACCTGCAAAAAAAAAAAATGCATATTAGTTCCACATTAATACGACAATTTTGGAAAAAGGGTCCATTAACATAAAAGTATACTTAACTCTTGAACTGTGGGGCTAATGCCCTGGATGTCTGGAATCCCTCTGAGTCTTCTTCCGTCTGTACCTGCAAAAAAAAAAAATGCATATTAGTTCCACATTAATACGACAATTTTGGAAAAAGGGTCCATTAACATAAAAGTATACTTAACTCTTGACCTGTGGGGCTAATGCCCTGGATGTCTGGAATCCCTCTGTGTCTTCTTCCGTCTGTACCTGCAAAAAAAAAATGCATATTAGTTCCACATTAATACGACAATTTTGGAAAAAGGGTCCATTAAAATAAAAGTATACTTAACTCTTGAACTGTGGGGCTAATGCCCTGGATGTCTGGAATCCCTCTGTGTCTTCTTCCGTCTGTACCTGCAAAAAAAAAAATGTATATTAGTTCCACATTAATACGACAATTTTGGAAAAAGGTTCCATTAACATAAAAGTATACTTAACTCTTGAACTGTAGGGCTAATGTCCTGGATGTCTGGAATCCCTCTGCGTCTTCTTCTGTCTGTACCTGCAAAAAAAAAATGCATATTAGTTCCACATTAATACGACAATTTTGGAAAAAAGGGTCCATTAACATAAAAGTATACTTAACTCTTGAACTGTGGGGCTAATGCCCTGGATGTCTGGAATCCCTCTGCGTCTTCTTCCATCTGTACCTGTAAAAAAAAAAAAATGCATATTAGTTCCACATTAATACGACAATTTTGGAAAAAGGGTCCATTAACATAAAAGTATACTTAACTCTTGAACTGTGGGGCTAATGCCCTGGATGTCTGGAATCCCTCTGCGTCTTCCATCTGTACCTGCAAAAAACAAAAAAATGCATATTAGTTCCACATTAATACGACAATTTTGGAAAAAGGGTCCATTAACATAAAAGTATACTTAACTTTTGAACTGTGGGGCTAATGCCCTGGATGTCTGGAATCCCTCTGCGTCTTCTTCCGTCTGTACCTGCAAAAAAAAAAAATGCATATTAGTTCCACATTAATACGACAATTTTGGAAAAAGGGTCCATTAACATAAAAGTATACTTAACTCTTGAACTGTGGGGCTAATGCCCTGGATGTCTGGAATCCCTCTGAGTCTTCTTCCGTCTGTACCTGCAAAAAAAAAAAATGCATATTAGTTCCACATTAATACGACAATTTTGGAAAAAGGGTCCATTAACATAAAAGTATACTTAACTCTTGACCTGTGGGGCTAATGCCCTGGATGTCTGGAATCCCTCTGTGTCTTCTTCCGTCTGTACCTGCAAAAAAAAAATGCATATTAGTTCCACATTAATACGACAATTTTGGAAAAAGGGTCCATTAAAATAAAAGTATACTTAACTCTTGAACTGTGGGGCTAATGCCCTGGATGTCTGGAATCCCTCTGTGTCTTCTTCCGTCTGTACCTGCAAAAAAAAAAATGTATATTAGTTCCACATTAATACGACAATTTTGGAAAAAGGGTCCATTAACATAAAAGTATACTTAACTCTTGAACTGTAGGGCTAATGTCCTGGATGTCTGGAATCCCTCTGCATCTTCTTCTGTCTGTACCTGCAAAAAAAAAAATGCATATTAGTTCCACATTAATACGACAATTTTGGAAAAAAGGGTCCATTAACATAAAAGTATACTTAACTCTTGAACTGTGGGGCTAATGCCCTGGATGTCTGGAATCCCTCTGCGTCTTCTTCCATCTGTACCTGTAAAAAAAAAAAATGCATATTAGTTCCACATTAATACAACAATTTTGGAAAAAGGGTCCATTAACATAAAAGTATACTTAACTCTTGAACTGTGGGGCTAATGCCCTGGATGTCTGGAATCCCTCTGCGTCTTCCATCTGTACCTGCAAAAAACAAAAAAATGCATATTAGTTCCACATTAATACGACAATTTTGGAAAAAGGGTCCATTAACATAAAAGTATACTTAACTTTTGAACTGTGGGGCTAATGCCCTGGATGTCTGGAATCCCTCTGCGTCTTCTTCCGTCTGTACCTGCAAAAAAAAAAATGCATATTAGTTCCGCATTAATACGACAATTTTGGAAAAAGGGTCCATTAACATAAAAGTATACTTAACTCTTGAACTGTGGGGCTAATGCCCTGGATGTCTGGAATCCCTCTGAGTCTTCTTCCGTCTGTACCTGCAAAAAAAAAAAAAACATATTAGTTCCACATTAATACGACAATTTTGGAAAAAGGGTCCATTAACATAAAAGTATACTTAACTCTTGAACTGTGGGGCTAATGCCCTGGATGTCTGGATCGAATCCCTCTACGTCTTCTTCCATCTGTACCTGCAAAAAAAAAATGCATATTAGTTCCACATTAATACGACAATTTTGGAAAAAGGGTCCATTAACATAAAAGTATACTTAACTCTTGAACTGTGGGGCTAATTCCCTGGATGTCTGGAATCCCTCTGTGTCTTCTTCCGTCTGTACCTGCAAAAAAAAAAATGTATATTAGTTCCACATTGATACGACAATTTTGGAAAAAGGGTCCATTAACATAAAAGTATACTTAACTTTTGAACTGTAGGGCTAATGTCCTGGATGTCTGGAATCCCTCTGCGTCTTCTTCTGTCTGTACCTGCAAAAAAAAATGCATATTAGTTCCACATTAATACGACAATTTTGGAAAAAAGGGTCCATTAACATAAAAGTATACTTAACTCTTGAACTGTGGGGCTAATGCCCTGGATGTCTGGAATCCCTCTGCGTCTTCTTCCATCTGTACCTGTAAAAAAAAAAAAATGCATATTAGTTCCACATTAATACGACAATTTTGGAAAAAGGGTCCATTAACATAAAAGTATACTTAACTCTTGAACTGTGGGGCTAATGCCCTGGATGTCTGGAATCCCTCTGCGTCTTCCATCTGTACCTGCAAAAAACAAAAAAATGCATATTAGTTCCACATTAATACGACAATTTTGGAAAAAGGGTCCATTAACATAAAAAGTATACTTAACTCTTGAACTGTGGGGCTAATGCCCTGGATGTCTGGAATCCCTCTGCGTCTTCTTCCGTCTGTACCTGCAAAAAAAAAAAATGCATATTAGTTCCACATTAATACGACAATTTTGGAAAAAGGGTCCATTAACATAAAAGTATACTTAACTCTTGAACTGTGGGGCTAATGCCCTGGATGTCTGGAATCCCTCTGCGTCTTCTTCCCTCTCTACCTGCAAAAAAAAAAATGCATATTAGTTCCACATTAATACGACAATTTTGGAAAAAGGGTCCATTAACATAAAAGTATACTTAACTCTTGAACTGTGGGGCTAATGCCCTGGATGTCTGGAATCCCTCTGTGTCTTCTTCCGTCTGTACCTGCAAAAAAAAAAATGTATATATTAGTTCCACATTAATACGACAATTTTGGAAAAAGGGTCCATTAACATAAAAGTATACTTAACTCTTGAACTGTGGGGCTAATGCCCTGGATGTCTGGAATCCCTCTGAGTCTTCTTCCGTCTGTACCTGCAAAAAAAAAATGCATATTAGTTCCACATTAATACGACAATTTTGGAAAAAGGGTCCATTAACATAAAAGTATACTTAACTCTTGAACTGTGGGGCTAATGCCCTGGATGTCTGGATCGAATCCTTCTACGTCTTCTTCCATCTGTACCTGCAAAAAAAAATGCATATTAGTTCCACATTAATACGACAATTTTGGAAAAAGGGTCCATTAACATAAAAGTATACTTAACTCTTGAACTGTGGGGCTAATGCCCTGGATGTCTGGAATCCCTCTGCGTCTTCTTCCCTCTCTACCTGCAAAAAAAAAAATGCATATTAGTTCCACATTAATACGACAATTTTGGAAAAAGGGTCCATTAACATAAAAGTATACTTAACTCTTGAACTGTGGGGCTAATGCCCTGGATGTCTGGAATCCCTCTGTGTCTTCTTCCGTCTGTACCTGCAAAAAAAAAATGTATATTTTAGTTCCACATTAATACGACAATTTTGGAAAAAGGGTCCATTAACATAAAAGTATACTTAACTCTTGAACTGTGGGGCTAATGCCCTGGATGTCTGGAATCCCTCTGCGTCTTCTTCCGTCTGTACCTGCAAAAAAAAAAATGCATATTAGTTCCACATTAATACGACAATTTTGGAAAAAGGGTCCATTAACATAAAAGTATACTTAACTCTTGAACTGTGGGGCTAATGCCCTGGATGTCTGGAATCCCTCTGTGTCTTCTTCCGTCTGTACCTGCAAAAAAAAAAATGTATATTAGTTCCACATTAATACGACAATTTTGGAAAAAGGGTCCATTAACATAAAAGTATACTTAACTCTTGAACTGTGGGGCTAATGCCCTGGATGTCTGGAATCCCTCTGCGTCTTCTTCCGTCTGTACCTGCAAAAAAAAAAATGCATATTAGTTCCACATTAATACGACAATTTTGGAAAAAGGGTCCATTAACATAAAAGTATACTTAACTCTTGAACTGTGGGGCTAATGCCCTGGATGTCTGGAATCCCTCTACGTCTTCTTCCATCTGTACCTGCAAAAAAAAAAATGCATATTAGTTCCACATTAATACGACAATTTTGGAAAAAGGGTCCATTAACATAAAAGTATACTTAACTCTTGAACTGTAGGGCTAATGCCCTGGATGTCTGGAATCCCTCTGCATCTTCTTCCATCTGTACCTGCAAAAAAAAAATGCATATTAGTTCCACATTAATACGACAATTTTGGAAAGAGGGTCCATTAACATAAAAGTATACTTAACTCTTGAACTGTGGGGCTAATGCCCTGGATGTCTGGAATCCCTCTGTGTCTTCTTCCGTCTGTACCTGCAAAAAAAAATATGTATATTAGTTCCACATTAATACGACAATTTTGGAAAAAGGGTCCATTAACATAAAAGTATACTTAACTCTTGAACTGTAGGGCTAATGCCCTGGATGTCTGGAATCCCTCTGCGTCTTCTTCCGTCTGTACCTGCAAAAAAAAAAATGCATATATTAGTTTCACATTAATACGACAATTTTGGAAAAGGGTCCACTAACATAAAGATATTACTTAACTTGTGAGGTGGGGCTGTATAACTCTGCATTGCTGTTTGGTCCCAAGGTCTTCTGAGTCTGTGCCTGCAAGGGAAAAAAAAGTGTATATTAGTTTCACATTAATACGACAATTTTGGAAAAGGGTCCACTAACATAAAGATATTACTTAACTTGTGAGGTTGGCTGTATAACTCTGCGTTGCTGTCTGGTCCCAAGGTCTTCTGAGTCTGTGCCTGCAAGAAAGAAAAAAAGTGTATATTAGTTTCACATTAATACGACAATTTTGGAAAAGGGTCCACTAACATAAAGATATTACTTAACTTGTGAGGTGGGGCTGTATAACTCTGCATCGCTGTCTGGTCCCAAGGTCTTCTGAGTCTGTGCCTGCAAGGAAAAAAAAAGTGTATATTAGTTTCACATTAATACGACAATTTTGGAAAAGGGTCCACTAACATAAAGATATTACTTAACTTGTGAGGTGGGCTGTATAACTCTGCGTCGCTGTCTGGTCCCAAGGTCTTCTGAGTCTGTGCCTGCAAGGAAAAAAAAGTGTATATTAGTTTCACATTAATACGACAATTTTGGAAAAGGGTCCACTAACATAAAGATATTACTTAACTTGTGAGGTGGGTCTGTATAACTCTGCGTCGCTGTCTGGCCCCAAGGTCTTCTGAGTCTGTGCCTGCAAGGAAAAAAAAGTGTATATTAGTGACACATTAACTCATTGGCCCCTAAGAGATTTCTGGAAAATCAGGAATTTTCGAAAATTTGCAATAATATGCAAATTATATGCAAATTAGCAGACTCTTGATGCTGTAACTGCTGCTCATCTATTAAACTATGTATTGAAATTTGGGGGCGGATGGCATGGGTGGGGGTGGGGTGGGAGGTGGTCGATTTTCTCGTGGGTTTGAACCCACCCCCACTGAAAAATGGTCATTTTCCGTCTATTTTCCGATTTTAAAACGACCTTGAGAGGTGAACATTAACCAGACTGTGTTTCTGTGTCATTCAAGTATTACCTTATAGTTACAGCAGTCCATGCATGCTAACTGGGAGTATATGGGACTTAAGTGTCTTGCTGGCGAATTATTATCGTCAAGTCAGGTCTGCCTAAATGTCCGTTTTTACGGATTTTTGACAAAACGGTGACCTAGATTTTACAGACTAGATTCCTATTGGCCATATTATACCTCTTTGTGTTCCTATACCACCTATGCATGCATTTACGATAATAGTGTATACCTACAATGACTACCAGTTAAGTAGTGGCCATCAACAGATGCCCACCCCCACCTGATTTTGGCTACTTTTCACGTTTTTCCGATTTTGAACTCTTAAACGGCTTTCAAAGTGCCATATTTTCATGAACAGACGTCTGACAAGAGGTAATGGACCATGAACTGCTTGGTTGAAGTCCCTACTATCATCACAGTTCAAGTTGGGCAATTCAAAAAAGGTATGGAGGGTCATACGTGCCATCAAAGAATGGTTGTCGCCATGACGCCTATATGCGTCATTAGGGGTTAATGGGTTAATACGACAATTTTGGAAAAGGGTCCACTAACATAAAGATATTACTTAACTTGTGAGGTGGGCTGTATAACTCTGCGTCGCTGTCTGGTCCCAAGGTCTTCTGAGTCTGTGCCTGCAAGGAAAAAAAAAGTGTATATTAGTTTCATATTAATACGACAATTTTGGAAAAGGGTCCACTAACATAAAGATATTACTTAACTTGTGAGGTGGGCTGTATAACTCTGCGTCGCTGTCTGGTCCCAAGGTCTTCTTAGTCTGTGCCTGCAAGGAAAAAAAAAGTGTATATTAGTTTCACATTAATACGACAATTTTGGAAAAGGGTCCACTAACATAAAGATGTTACTTATCTTGTGATGGAGGGATGTTCCTTTAGCTGTCTGGACCCCGGTCATCAGTCTGTATCTGTAAGACAATGGACGATGACAGCGGTTGCTAAGTTGTGGCATAAGCTCACATCGGGACCTTCTGGGCCTTGTGAACTTAAAAGTCTTGTCTGAGATATAACTGATATTAACCTATAGTATAAGTTTTATAATAAAATGCTATGCACGGCATAGCTTTATATGACCGCAGAGGTCGAACTCTCAACAGCTGGGACAAGTATGGACACAACATTCAAGCTTGATACAACTCTGAATTTGGATTGTGATTAAATATTTGACAACATAGGTTTTTGACACAAAATGAATATAGTCCAATTGAAGTTCAAAAATTTAAGTTAACCTATTATGGTCCACAATCCAAAATCTAAATACATGGTTAGATTCAGCATATGAAAGAATTCCAAGAATTTTTTTTTTTAATGAAATCCAACAAGGTTTAATGTTGTGGACCCTTTTGATCTCAATGTGGACCAATTTGATAATGGGGCCCAAAAAACAAAAATCTAAAATTAAAATACATGGCGAGATTTAGCATATCAAAGAACCCCAAGAATTCAAATTTTGTTCAAATCAAACTAAGTTAAATTTTAGACCCTTTGGACATTAATGTATGTAGACCAATTTGAAAAAAGGACCCCCAGATTAAAAATCTACAGTTAGATTCAGCATATCAAAGAACATCAATAATTCAATTTTTAATAAAATCAAACAAAGTTTAATTTTGGATCCTTTTGACCTCAATGGGGACCAATTAATAAAAGGGCACACATATCAAAAATCTAAATACATTGTTAGACTCAGCCTTTATCAGTTTTTGTTGAAATAAAACAAAGTTTAATTTTGGATCCCGATTTGGACCAAGTTGAAAACAAGGCCCATAATCACAAATCTAAGTACATGTTTAGATTCAGCAGATCAAAGAACCCCAAGAAATCAATTTTTGTTAATATCAAACTTAGTTTAATTCTAGATCCTTTGGACCTTACTGTAGACTAATTTTAAAATGGTACCAAAAATTAAGAATCTATATACATGTACATTGTTAGATTCAGCATATCAAAAAACCCCGATACATTTTAATTCAATTTTTTGATGAAATCAAACAAAGTGTAATTTTGGACCCCAATTTGGACCACCTTGAAAACTGGGTCCATAATAAAAAAATCTTTAAAAAAATTTAGATTCAGCACATCAAAGAACCCAAAGAATTCATGTTTTATTGAAATCAAACTAAGTTTAGTTTTGGACCCTTAATACCTTAATGTAAATGTAGACCTAGTTGAAAAGGGGACCCAACATTTAAAATCCAAGTAAAAATGTACATGCTTTGACTCAGCATATCAAAGAACTCAAATAATTTATTTTTTGATGAAATCAAACCAAGTTTAATTTTGGACCCTTTGAACCTCATGAGGACCAATTTTAAATGGGACCCAAATTCTAAAAACTAAATATATGATTAGATTCAGCATATTATAGAACCCCAAGAATTCAAGAATAAAACCCCATTGAAATTCGTCAAGAAATAAGCAATTTATACAAAATATTAGAAAAGTATTATTTTTGGCCCCTAATTCCTAAACAGTTTGAGCGGTAACACCAAAACTTAATCCCAACTTTCCATTTTTGGTATGGAACCTTGTGGTTCAATTTCAGAAAGATCTGTACAATTACACACACAAATTATTGTCTGGAAACTGGAAAAATGCTTATTTTGACCCCTTTTTAGGCCCTGAATTCCTAAATTGTTGTGACTATAACCCCAAAAATCAATCCCAACCATCCTTTGGCGGTATCAAACCTTGTGTTTGAATTACATAGAGATTTATTCACTTAAACTAAAGTTATTGTCTGGAAACTAAGTGTCTTTGGAAAACAAACAGCGACAATGTGATACCAAAATTTGTTTGCTGTCATTTAACAATCTGTTAAAAATTGTTCCTGGAAGAGCACTTACCAGGCCATTTCCCATAAATTTGTAATTTTCAAGGGGTATAACTCTTTTAAAAAAAGTTGAATGGCCACCATTATAGAAAATAACAGTTACCCTAGCTATTTGAGATCTCTGATGATTTGCGAAAAGGATATTTTGACAAATCAGTCAAATTTTAACCAACTTGAAACTTACTCAGTAGTATGTAGTAGCAGAAAAGGAATGCTTGATAACTGAGTTAAAGAACATTTCTACCCTTTTATATAAGGGAACAGCAAGTCTCATAAACTACATAAATAAAATTCAAAAACTGAAGTGAGATGTAAATCATAAAAGTCAGTGAAGTTGAAAATTAAGTAAGAATGATGTTTAAGAATGAAACATATTACTGAGGCCAAATTAAAAATATGTGTGGTTCCAGTTACCCTACCTATCTTACATTTTAGTCTAAGAAGAGCCTATCCTAAAGATTGAATGGGGGGATTTTTCATTAAGTCAGAATAATTTGCTCCCATAACCTCAATATAAAATTTTAAAAAAAATCCTACCTATCTACAATGTACCCTAACTTTTGTTTAGATGTAACAAGTTGAGCTCAAGTCAGAATAAACAGCTGCACCATGAGCACATGATATGCCCTTGGTCTTGTGTGAGAAGTTTTATGCAATAATCAGAAATAGTTTCTGAGATACAGCGTGACATGTGAAAAAAAGAAACTCATAACTCTAAAATAAAATTTTGAATCATCACCAAAAAATATACAGATCTTTATATTAATATAATTTAGAAGTGTGTATAGTTTTAAGCAATAGTAATTAAAATGGTTTTTAAGATATGACGCAACATGAGAATTACCCCCTCTTTTCTTACAAAAAACTTAACTCCACAAAGTAAAACTTTGAATCATCACCAAAAAGGTTGACAGATCTTTAGACTAATATAACTAAGAAGTGTGTAAAGTTTTAAGCAATAATCATAAATCATTTAAGAGATATGGCGCGATGTGTGAAAACTCACCCCCCCCCCCCCCTTTTTTTTTACAAAAAACTCAATAACTCAAAAATAAAATTTTGAATCATCACCAAAAAGTACACAGATCTTTGGATTAATATAATTAAGAAGTGTGTGAAGTTTAAAGCAAAAATCAAAAATCATTTTTAAGATACAGCACAACATGTGAAAAAAATGCAACCCTGTTTTAGTTATTAAGTCCCGCTACTCAAAGTTTAAATCCTATTTTCACCTAAAAGTATACAGATAGTTTGGCCATCATAAGAAACAACTATTTTAAGTTTCATGAAATTTGGATAAGAGGTTCTCAAGTTACGATGCGACATGTGGATGCCAGACAGACAAAAAAGTCATACGTACAGACGGACAGACGGAAGCCGGATATTTGTATACCATTATACGTCCCATCAAAGTTTTGGAAAAAGTGGGATATTCCCTGTGTACCAGTGTTTAGAAAAGGTATACAGAGACTTCCTTTTCCTATTAAAATTTATGATATGAAATTAACCCAAGCATTTTTAGCTACATATCAAGTAGCATTTTGTAAATACTTGAAGCATTTCAGGAACAACAACACATGAACAGCTAAAGCCTTGTTTTTTCTAGAACTAAAAAAATACAAATCTTTTGTTTAGAAATCAATTGATCAAGCTACATGCTCCAGGTGTAACTGACCATAACTGAATTATGTTCACTTCTATTGAAAAAAAATCTATTCATTGAATTTAAATGCCTAAGTGATTAACTATATATTTTTGTCATCTCATAATTGATGAAAGATCAACCTTCTTTCCTATTGATTCCTCTGCTTCTGTCAGATAATAGCCACAACCAACGAACTGATTATACTGCTATAGTTTGGTGCGCATATTAGACCACCCCCAAAATTTTGAAATTTAATTCAGCTTTTTTATAATATACATATACATACATGCCTCAGATTTTTTTATTTATTTCAATCATTTATTAATATACAAAATTGTGCAACATTTTAAACTGTCTTTAATATTGATAATTAAAAAAATATTTGACAACAGAGTGGATTTGGGGGTACTTCCTATATGGTCCTTGGTGTTTTTTGACACTAATCGATTTACTTTAATCATAGCATTTACCGGTTTACTCGACTCATTTGAATATGTCAACTTGTATTGGCATGAGAAATTTGGACTTGAAATGAATAACGTGGACTGGTAACATTAAAAGACATTCATCTAGCCATAAACAGGAGGGATATGAAAAATATGTTAGCAAAATACAGACTAAAGTCCCTAAATATACTTAAACTTCGTTCTTCTTTTTCTGGTATCCAATTATCCATCATATTTTTGTGTTTACTAACTACTGCGCATGCGTACTAGGATAAAAAATGATAAAAACAAAATATACAAAAGAATAGTATCAGTAAAAAATAAATAAAATCCTAACATTTAAAACTATTTAAATACCTACTACGGTTTTCTGTTCTATATTGCAGAAAATCGTAGGTGTCAACTTTTCTCTAAAATATTTAGTGTCAGCGAAACGTGTGGGAGGGGAGGAGGTCACATTTGGAAGCAGTTAATTCCATTGAGTAATTGTTAAAGGAAAAAAAACATAATTCTAACAGTAATTTTTATGGCACTGCGACAATATGGTCACCGACACGTGAACAATTTTATAGAACAATAATGATTATAAAAAAAAAGATGTGGTATGATTTAGGGGTGTATAAAACAATTTAAACGAGAAAACTAACGACCCGCTTATTTATGTCTGAGACACATTATAGTAGTTCTCAGTTTAAGTACATTATGAGTTTAGGCCTGTATGGTAACGATTGCAGTCATACCTAGTCGCACGCCGGGTCATCTCAAGTTTATTGTATTGTTCAGCAGTATGAGGGTTCCAAACCGAGCAAGCATACTCTAGTTTTGGTCGAACATGTACAACTGAGTGTCGTACGTAGGTATGCCTGAGACTTAATGACGTCCTTTATGTTTAAGATAATTTATGCATGTTTTGATATTTCTTTTAAGAAAACCTATGCTTTTATTTGCATTTCGATAAATTAAATATTGGTTTTTTTTTGTGTTGATAGATCAGGTTGAAGAGTATAATTAAGATATTATGATGGAGAGATGGATTCTATACAGTATGACTGTGACGAATGTAATATGTTTCACGGTACTTTTCCAGTTTGAGGCAGTGATAACTGTATGTTTGACAGGATGGAAAGCCATCATCCAGTCGTCTGTTATCAATGGTTGTATCATATGTATACGGTATAGGCTTCGTGTGTTTTAACTAATTCTCGACATTCAAGATCACTGAACCTACAACCTATATATAAATATTCGCGTGTAAAAATCAATTTATATCGTTAGTTACAGCTAGGTCATTTTTATGGTACCGGCGACGAAAAAATAAGACGATTGATAATATAAGGAGTTTCCAATCATGACATTTATAGTAAGACAAATTTACCCGACAAATACAATACTAACAAATTAATGAACCGTGAATCGGGAAATTAAGGACGAACGATGTAACAGAACTTCACTAAAACTTTAAACTTGGACTAAATATTGAGCCATAGACTTTAACTTAAGTCACAATTAGTTTGTCAATAGTCTAGGTCGACTCAGTCGATTCAAATAAAAGGGGGGAATTACACACGGCTTGCGTAAGACAGGTAACGGTACAGGATTTGGAAATCGGTCCTCGGACAATCCAAATTTGAGATTGATACAGATACTTGTTAAAAGAGTATGCAGATGCGGATTAAAGGGGATGGGTATATTGCCCGTCCCATTTTTATTGTGGGGGAAAACATGGTTGATTATTCAGTGAATCACTGTCAACGCATGACTGGACCGGGCCTCCTCTTAAGCAGTCAGTAGCCTAGTATACTTTAAAAAAAACAAGTCTTTAGTAACGTAGCTTGATTACCGAAGGTATGCAGTCATATATATTAGTGATACTTCTTAATTTCCAGATACGGCATGAAATGTCAATAAGAAAACTATTCAGCATAGTCCCCAAATAAGGCGTATTAAAGAAGCTATAGGTCCTAGAACGGCCTTCAATAATGAGAAACACCAATACTGTGTAGTCAGTTATAAAATTCCCGACATTACTAAATGTGAAACATATCAAGCCAGGAGAAAAGGGGCCTTTTAAAGCTAGCTGTTCTGTGTGAGCAAAGGCTCCATGTTGAAGACCGTACATTGACCTATAAGTATTTACTTTTATAAATTGTAACTTGGATGGAGAGTTGTCTCATTGGCAATCATACCACATCTTCTTAAATCTAATGTTAAAATGACAAAGCAGAAAACAGATGCAACAAGACAGCAAACAAAACGACATTGACCACCTGCGACAATCACATGAAGATTTGGCATGGTAAAACATGTTTGTCGGAGCGCTCAACCTCCATCTGATTCTTATTCGGAAAAAAAGAGTTCCAATACACATGGAATAAAAAAAAACACTTTGAAACACCAAGTTATTTTTATACGCTAATCGAAATTTTAGAATCTTAATGAAACATACAGTGTAATAATATCATTTCATAAATTTAAACTGCATTCGCGACCGTCAAATCGCCAATTGACGATGGCAACTCTTCAACTACAGTATTGAGGGGCCTAATGTGTTATTTTCGTTCTTCGCGATCGGCGCATTGTCGCTATCGTGATCCGTGTTTCGACAGATTTTTTTTATATATTTTCGTAATCCGTGATCATGGAAATTTCTGTGAATCGTGATTGACAAAAAAATATCTTAACTTTTTCGAAATCCCCGCGATTAGACCTAGAATAACCCAACAGCACGAGCTTGCTTAATCTAGTTAAATTTATATTTATGTTCACATCGCTTATATGGTCATCGCATGACAGTTTGGAGGTCAACTCGATAATTAATTAGATGACATCTGGACTTAAATACACACGAAACGAAGCTACGTATTTTCATGCTCGTGCCCTGTTTATTATTTATTTTAGACTCTTAATAATTTGGATAAATGTTTTACATTGTTATAAATTAAATAAGAGAATTTGATTAAAATCGATGAACATAAATTTGACAGCTATTGCCCCTTTAACATAAGTATTATTTGTATTTTTCTGTGAGACATGATAGTTTTAATTCTTTACTATAATATATTTCCATCCTCTATCACACAATATATGTGATGACAAATGTAATATTAGCTCTAGTATAAGTCTAGTTTAGAAAACCTAAAGTGTCTGAAGCATAATAATGAATCCTTTTTATTGCAAAGGATTTAATACCTGGTTTTTATTTTACAATTTATAGTTTATTTATTTTATTTTTTATTTTCAGTTTCCAGTTGGCATGCTTCCTGTTGTTGGAATTAATTTGATTTGTCACAGTTAGGGGAAGTACTAGTATGTTGATTTCAATATGACATCTGGGACTTCCTCTCTTGTTTCAATTTCATTTTCATCACATGTACTGTCCGCTGGCTATTATAATAAGTATGAATAAAAGTAAATGTAGAATAAGGGGTTAAACATGTAAGCTGGCGCTGATGATGGAAGTTTTTAACGACCTTGACTGGCTATTCAGCTCTTGCTTGGTCGGGCAGGCGCAATAACCTGTCCTATGCGCTATTGGCTTTGCTCCTTGTGAAGGCCGTATGGTGAGCTGTAGTTGTTAATTTCTATGTCATTTGGTATCTTGTAGAGAGCTGTCACATTGGCAATCATACCACATCTTCTTTTTTCATATGGAAGAATATTCCAATATAAGAACAAACCATAAAAATCACTTGAAAAAGGCTCAACTCATCAAATGGATACAAATAGAATGAAATTCAAAACAGTGTGGCTGTGGCCATTGATTGACACATTAAATTCATCCATTGGCTGGGACAATTTACGTGAACGTTTGTCTGTAACGACCACTCAGTTCACGACGTACCTACGATAGACATTTTTAAAAACTGTGGGGTCACCAAAGGTTTCTTAACGCCTTTAATTATAAAATAATTCAAAAAATTAATCAGGAATAACCTTTGTTTTGATTTATATAATTGATATAAATCAAAACATCGTGTTATTTCTGATTAGTTTTTCGAATTACTTTATTAAGGTGTTGAGAACCTTTGGTGACCCCATAGTTAAAGTGTCTTTAAAAAGTACATAGTGAGCAGTGGTCGTTACATACAAACGTTCACCTAAATTGTCCAAGTCAATGGATGAATTTAATGTGTCAATCAATGGCCACAGCCACACTGTTTTGAATTTCATTCTATATATACATCTAACAAAAAACACAGACTATACTATCTTTTCACTTGTTATTCTCCTTGCATTTATTCAGTAAACAGGACCCTTTTACCACAACCTGTGATATGTTCCAGGCTAGCTCCACCCTTTTACCACAACCTGTGATATATTCCGATAGCTCCACCCTTTTACCACAACCTGTGATATATTCCGATAGCTCCACCCTTTTACCACAACCTGTGATATATTCCAGTTTAGCTCCACCCTTTTACCACAACCTGTGATATATTCCGATAGCTCCATCCTTTTACCACAACATGTGATATATTCCAGGCTAGCTCCACCCTTTTACCACAACCTGTGATATATTCCAGGTGAGGATTCAGTCGTTTTGAAAGGAGAGTTTGACCCCAGGAACACTCCCAGGATCTGCCAATGATTTGACGGGTTTCATTGTGTTCAGTTTTTTTTCAATTTGAGGAAATAGGCAGTTGAATTATTTGTAGGTTTTCTTAAGCTAGCCTCCAGTCAAAACAGATCGTACGATCTTTTTTTGTCGTGGAACATCTATTAAATAGTTGTCGTGGCACTGTCGTACAAAATGTCAAAAAAATATTTCGAATGGTCACATCAGCTACGACATGTCCACGATGATTCCACGATAGTTACACGACAGAAAAAAATTGTAATTGTACTGTCGTGGGTTTGTCACAAGACGGTCGTTGGACAGTCATACGACAATCGTGAGTTGTTTGGGGCTATGTGTTTAGGTTTTATGTTATGGGGTGCACGTGTTTCTGTCGTGTCACTGTCGTGCCACTGTATGACTGTCGCACAACAGTCGTGGCCGTCGCGCGTTTGACTCCGAACTAGTAGTATATAAAGAAGGCCCGACTTATTGGGTTAGTGATGTGAGGGGCGACTCTCAGCAAAAGTTCTTAAAACATGCCAGTCTCCATCCGCATGAATCCAACGAAATCACCGACATATTCCCGCTTCAACTCTTGCAAAGGTGTATATATTGCCCAAACATCAATCGCAGTTCGGTCCTTGGCCTAACTCACGAATGTCGGGCGTTTCGCTGGTTTCTATGCAGTTCACTGTTTCGAATCAACGCTAACAGAACCATATTTTGCTCTTGTTGGATTCCGACAAGACGCCTATTTAGCAGGGTCAAGCGTAATCATTTTGGCGGAACAGCCATAATCTCTAAACGGCCGCTGAGACTGTATGTGTTTTCCAAACATTCATTCCGCCGAATTGTAATCTTCAAAATAAAACGAAAATAAGTTGCACGACGCATATACCTCTGTCGTATGACAGACAATCAAAGTTGTGCGAGCATCGTACGAAATTTGGTATTCGTGAGACAACCATGCGACTGTATCATGAGTATCTTGCGACAGTTGTAAGATTGTCTTACGATCGTCGTGCGACAGTCGTACGATTATTTTATCGCACGACAGTCCCACGACTGTGGTAAGACACTTTCACGACAAAAAAATCGTAGAGCAAAAAAGGTGCATGTCCAATTTGACACATGACAGCGCCACGATGCTCAAATTATCGTGCGACTGTCGTACGACGATCACAGATGACCCGCGATTTGCGAAAAATCCATGTCGTGGGTTCGTTGTGACCAGGGCTTAGTTTGAATTCCAATGTGAAATATCAGCAGGCAGATACATTTATAGAACACTATTAATTAACACTAAAAACATAAGTCTAAAATTCAATCACAGACTGTGTGTACGTATAATAACATTAGATGTATGTTTCATTAAAATACCGTGCGTACATTTTTAAAACCTGCTTCAAACAAAATGTACTTAGGTCAACGCTTTTACACCCCAATGAAGTTACAAAAAGAAGCATTCAATTCTTAAATACATAGTTTGTTAAACTGGATTCTCCACTTTATTTCCTGTCATTCTTTTTTTTTTGTGTTCAAATAACAGAATTCAAATCTTCAAAACAACCAGTTAAATACTTCTTCGTGTAATATCTGCAACTACTGGGGCATAACATATTGTAAGCATGTACACTACCCAGTTGTAAAACATATCTACAATGCTAAACACGAGGTACTCCTGAGTAATAAGTGATGTCTTCTCTGTACGCATTATTAAAAAATAAGAACAGGTTCATATAGAAACTTTTGAGAGCAGAGAAAATTGTGCACCTCATATATACAAATTCAAGGATAACATTAAGGCGGTTCAGTAGTTGTAGAAGGTTGCTGTCTATCATTTTGTTCTAGTTTATTATTTTTTCATTCATTATACGGCTTTTTGCCGTTGTTCTTTCCTTTTGAATTTTTATACATAAATGATTTGGTTATGTAAGGCCTTGTTTAGGTGACTTAACGGTGTTTATATATCTCAACTTGTACGATTCGCTCGTGTATGTAACAATGTTTTAGATTTTAACGAGAGAAATTTATGTATTACTGAAAAATTATTACACCATGGTTTTCGATATCAACATTTACTAAATTTTATCATCGGTATAAGGATATCATTCGTAAATATAGCTCAACATGCAGACTTCTTATATGTTCAGGTATTTCACATCCAATATTTTATGGAAATATTTTTTATAAAGCACAAAAATGTCAGTATTCACCTCAGAAGCCAACAAAACACTTAAATAGACTTATTAAGAAGGGATATAGTTACGATACTGTTGTCAGGTCATTAAAGATTGCATATTTTGGCGTTAATATTAATGATTCACTTATATGGTCTCATTTATTAAAAAAAAACAGTTGTTGGCATGACACGGGTTATGTTCTTCTCATATATGTTATGATGATATGATACTAAACCCCTCACGGGGAGAATTGTGTCTCATATTCATATGATGAAGACATAATTTTTCAATCAGTTTAATTGAAGTATGGAGCTGGCATGTCAGTTAACTGCTAGTAGTCTAATGTTATTTATGTATTATTGTCATTTTGTTTATTTTCTTTGGTTACATATTCTGACATCAGACTCGGACTTCTCTTGAACTGAATTTTGATGTGCGTATTGTTATATATTTTTGCGCCTGTCCAAAGTCAGGAGCCTCTGGACTTTGTTATTCTTGTATTATTTTAACTTTTTGTTTTTTTGTGTACAATTATCACTGAACTAGTATATATTTGTTTAGGGGCCAGCTGAAGGACGCCTCCGGGTGCGGGAATTTCTCGTTGCATTGAAGACCTGTTGGTGACCTTCTGCTGTTGTCTGCTCTATGGTCGGGTTGTTGTCTTTATGGCACATTCCCCATTTCCATTCTCAATTTTATGGTTTTCATGGCTCATTGTTCAGTGAAGGCCGTATTACGTAGTGGAGCGGCGGAGAAGACGATTTCAGAAATTTAAATTACCTAAATACCTCATGGAATTTTAATAGCTCATTGGAAAGCTGAAATCGTGTACTTTTATACGCCCGTCAAAATTTTGACGGGACGTATTATGGTATACAAATGTCCGGTGTCCGTCCGTCTGTCCGGCGTAAACATGTCGCACCGTAACTTGAGAACGACTTATCCAAATTTCACAAAACTTAATATAGTTGTTTCTTATGATGGTCAAATGATCTGTACACTTTTTGGTGAAAATAAGATTTAAACTTTTTGAGTTACGGCACTTTGTAACTAAAACAGGGGTGTGTTTTTTTTTCACATGTCGCACCGTATCTCAAAAACGTTTCTTGATTATTGCTTAAAACTTTACACACTTCTTAGTTATATTAATCTTAATATCTGTATACTTTTTGGTGATGATTCAAAATTTCATTTTTGAGTTTTTGAGTATTTTGTAAAAAAGGGGGAGGTTTTTTTTACATGTCGCGCCGTATCTCAAAAACGATTTATGATTATTGCTTAAAACTTAACACTTCTTTGTTATATTAATCTAAAGATCTGTATACTTTTTGGTGATGATTCAAAATTTCATTTTTGAGTTATTGAGTATTTTGTAAACAAGAGGCTCTCAAGAGCCTGAATCGCTCATCTGAATTTTTTTGATTTAATCTCTCATCAATGATTATTTTGGCTTTTCAATTTATTTAAATGTTCTTTGAATCGTCCTATTTTCTTCAAAAGCAAAAAAAAATCATTTTCTCCTATGTTCTATTTTAGCCATAGGAGCTATGTTTCTTGACATACAAGGAAATGAAATATAAAATTTATACTAGATACTCTGAAACTCTGAAACTCATTTAGCCTAAGTTTGGCTAAAATTGATACAGCAGTTTCATAAGAGAAGATTTTTTAAAGTAAGTCAACATGATGAACAAATTGTGAAAAAAGTCTTTAAAGGGCAATAACTCCTAAAGAGGTCAATTGACAATTTTGGTCAAATTGACTTATTTGTAGATCTTACTTTGCTGATCATATTTGCTGTTTACAGTTTATCTTTATCTATATTCAAGATAATGACCAAAAACTGCAAAATTTCCTTAAAATTACCAATTAAGTTGCAGCAACCCAACAATTGGATGTTTGATTCATCTGAAAATTTCAGGGCTGATAGATATTGACCTAATGAACATTTTTACTCCATGTCAGATTTGCTCTTAATGCCTTCGTTTTTGAGATATAAGCCAAAAACTGCATTTGACCCCTATGTTCTATTTTAAGTAACGGCGGCCATGTTTTTTGACGGATCAAAAGTCAAAGCACACACTTTGTGCAGAATAATCTAAGGAACAACCATGCTAAGTTTTAACCAAATCCATTCAGTAGTTTCAGAGGAGAAGATTTTTTAAAGTTAGCAAATATGATGAACAAATTGTGAAAAATTGTCATTAAAGGACAATAACCCCTTAAGGGGTCAATTGACAATTTTGGTCATATTAACTTATTTGTAGATCTTACTTTGCTGATCTTTTTTGCTGTTTACAGTTTATCTTTATCTATAATAATATTCAAGATAATGACCAAAAACTGCAAAATTTCCTTAAAATTACCAATTAAGTGGCAGCAACCAAACAATGGTTTGTTTGATTCATCTGAAAATTTCAGGGCTGATAGATCTTGACCTAATGAACATTTTTACCCCGTGTCAGATTTGCTCTAAATGCTTTCGTTTTTGAGATATAAGCCAAAAACTGCATTTGACCCCTATGTTCTATTTTAAGTAACGGCGGCCATGTTTTTTGACGGATCAAAAATCGAAGCGCACATTTTGTGCAGGATATACTAAGGAACAATCATGTTAAGTTTCATTCAAATCCATTTAGCAGTTTCAGAGGAGAAGATGTTTGAAAAATTGTTAACGACGACAGACGACGACGACGACGACGACGGACGCCAAGTGATGAGAAAAGCTCACATGGCCTTTTAGGCCAGGTGAGCTAAAAAGGGGGAGGGGTTTTTTACATTTCGTGCCGTATCTCAAAAACGATTTACGATTATTGCTTAAAACTTTACACACTTTTTTGTTATATTAATCTAAAGATCTGTATACTTTTTGGTGATGACTCAAAATTTATTTTTGAGTTATTGAGTATTTTGAAAAAAAAGGGAAACAATTTATGATTATTGCTTGAAACTGTACACACTTCTTTGTTATACTAATTTAAAGATCTGTATACTTCTTGGTTTGATTCAAAATTTTATTTTAGTGATATTTGTAAAAATAAAACAGGGTTTGGGGGGGGGGGGGGGTTGGGGGGGGGGGGGGGGGTGCGTGTTCAAAAACAATAAATGGTTATTGCTTAAAACTTCCTCAGAAACTATTTATGATTATTGCATAAAACTTCCACACAAGACGTCGGGCGTATCATGCGCTCATGGCGCAGCTGTTTATTGAAAATATGTGTCGTGAATATGAAAGCTGGTACCATTATGCCGAAAATCAAGGTCAAAGGTCATCACTTAAAACAATCCTATTTTCATCTCGAGAAACAATACCATTGATATTTTTCAAAATCAATAATCTATTCAATAACTTAAATGAGTTTTAAAATATGTATCAATGTGTTAGTTCATACAAATTTGTCTTTTTATTTGGACATGACGTCAGAACAACGTTATATTTAACTTTTTTGAAGGTAGTCCGTGGTATACAAATTTTAAAGCCTAATAAAAACCAGTAGCATAATAACCTTGATATTTCACCTCGACAAATAGCATTTCTTGAATACTTTAGGATAAAAGTTTTTAAAAGAGTATCAGAAATGTATAGTTTATAAATCAAACAATCAAAATGTGCAGCCGTGCTAAATTTCCTTTCAGTTTTCAAGGATTAGATATGTCACTGAGTTTTTCTTAAATGAACTTTCTCAATACAAGATACCTTTTCGTATAATATAGTAATTGGAGTGGTAAACTACACAATGAGAGCAAGCATTTTGTAGAAATTATTCAAAAAATTAAGACATCTTGTCTGTACACCAGCTTTGATTATTTGTAATATCTTCACTTATTCTTACAACATTTGTATAAACTTCAAGATTATAAAAAAACCGGTTTTTTTCTAAAGTGAACATTGATTGGTTAAATATTTCTCAGTCATGTCCTGTTTTTGAATTTGTTTGTTAGCTTTTTGGTCATGAATGTTTGTCTCTAATATTTAATTAACTGTGCATTTGTATTCAGATATTGCAGATCAAATTTATTCGTTCATTGTTTAATCATACGTTTTTTGATTGAGTTAAGTCTGCCAATTGATATTTTATCGTATGTTTTTCTTTGTTGTGATGTTATGCTATTGTTTCAGAAAAAGGGAGAAGGTTTGGATCCATTAAAACGTTTAATCCCGCTGCAAATGTTTGCACCTGTCCTAAGTCAGGAATCTGATGTACAGTAGTTGTCGTTTGTTTATGTAATATATACGTGTTTCTCGTTTCTCGTTTTGTTTATATAGATTAGACCGTTGGTTTTCCCGTTTGAATGGTTTTACACTAGTAATTTTGGGGCCCTTTATAGCTTGTTGTTCGGTGTGAGCTAAGGCTCCGTGTTGAAGGCCGTACTTTAACCTATAATGGTTTACTTTTTAAATTGTTATTTGTATGGAGAGTTGTCTCATTGGCACTCACACCACATCTTCCTATATCTATGAACGTTTTGGTACTAGTATCTATGATGAGTTTAATTTCATAAAAAATGAAACGTGGAAAAAAATATAGCAAACCAAAATAAAGCTATCAAATATTGTAACAAGAACTATTTTCATGATATTTCATCTGTGTCATTAGCTATGTCAGCAGATACTGACTGGACATTATTACAACTTCCTTCATTTTGACAAAAACATAACTCAGTGCAAGGAAGACCCTGCTCCTTGCAAACACATGCTTCCTGGCATGCCTTTTTCCTCTTACACGAACAAATAAGATCTTGAAGAAAGTCTGATGCCATTTGTCCCTCAAAGAAAACTGGCTCTAACTTGTCATTTTGTGCAGTTTTCCAACCAAAAGCACATGGGGAGCCATTATTTGGGTTGGCCAAATTTGCCGACACCCAAACTTTGCTTTGCCACATTGCACGCAGTACGTGTTGCTTAAATACGGATTCATATGGCGGAAGCTTTATAAGACTTTTATCTTTATCGATAGCCAACTGATGTCTCAGCAAAGGAGTAGGTCCGGTAAGGGCCGATTTCAGCCTCAATTTTCAAGTTCATCTAACGAAAGATTTTAGACACTTTCTAAACACTTAAGTGTCTATTTCAATTGATTCAATTCGTTAATGTGGAAGATTTCAACTTAATAAGTCATTTAAAACGCCCCGATTCAAGCCTAAATATGAAAAAGCTATCAAATATTCGTAAAGGGTAAGCACTGCATCAGCGAGGATACTTTTTCGTCATAGACTAATGCTTTGTCCTGTTTACGTTCAAACCGTTGTCGGGTATTAAATCCGAATGTTCCATGTAGAACTGAATTTTGAAATATAGCACGCGCCATCGAGTGAAATGGGTTTTTTCTGTCAATCGTTTCGGTATTAATGTCAATATTGTCCACACCTTCTTGGATTAAGGAACCGCAGTTAGCTATACCGGACGGGACATAACAACCACCTTGTATTTTTGTTATTTCAGAATTCGCAACACTAGTCAAAAACCTCCGAACCTCGTCATACCTGACACAGAAACCATGTGCATTTAAATTTTCAATCAAAGACTTCGATCCAAACTCATGATATAACTGTACTGCAAGACCAAGACTAAATGGAGTAATTATGTTACTACAATTTGACACCAGGCACTCTGCGAGAACAGTACATTTTCTTCGAATATCATGCGAAATATCCATTGATACTGAAGAAAAATGTTTCAAAAGACTTTTTGTCAAGAAGCCAAGTGATAAAACTTATCAAACTAGTTGGCAGCATTGCTTCTGACATTTCCAATGATACTTCGTCATTTGCAGGATAATAATCTCTAGAAAAATATACATTTTCCATTTTTTCTCTTAATATTGAGTACATGCATATTGGTTTGTTCATTGGTTTTGGTGGAGCTACATGTACTCAAGTCGGCTTTTATCTCAAGCTATTATAATTCTGCTTTGATGCTATTCGCTGCCTTAACAGCGTCGCCAATGGAAATGTCGCTAGCAAATACAATACTAGATTTACCTTGTCCTTGTTGAGCAAAAAATACAATGGCATCCTTGTAGTGCTTCTCAAGTTTAGCCTTAAGCTTAGAGGAATTACAGTAGGTCTTACTTATTTTATCATGTAAAAAAGACTGGTACATTGTCAAGAGTGATGACAATAGAAGAGACTTTTTGTCACAAATGAGGTCTCTGTCTATAATTTCAACCACTCTTTCAAATGCCAAATCATACGCTGATTTATCAGTTGATTTTGGTCTATATGCCAAGTATGTAGTCAGACATGCTGCATTATACACTGCATTATTGAGCAAATTCTCTTTCTTTATTCGATTAATCATTTCAGCGTCGCATGCTCTAACAGCAACATCTTTAAGATTAGCTAACCTTCACTGTGTCTAAACCACACCGGCAAAATTTGCTCGGACTCGATGGTATCTAACATCCGGCACAATGACGGAACACCAATAGACAAGAGAAAGGTAGGTTTCTCCTTATTTTTTTAATTTTTTTTATGATATCGAAGAATATATATACATATACAACTATTTTCTATTGTGAGATGCAATATTTTCTACAACCGTTCTATATTAACGGAGAAATAAGTCAAAATGCATGTCAAAATGACGAATTGAGTGAACCTTGCCTCGAAATTGTTTAATTTCTCGTTAAATTGTTCACATTGTACGGAAAGAAAGGTACGGGAAGATAGATATTGACACGGAGATTGCAAATTTGGTTATTATGAGCATCTCAATAATTGTATTTCTGTGTATGGAACGAAAGAAAAGGGTCATGTCAAATTAAAATAAACCGGTTTCGTCCATGTTGTTACTACACAATCACCCGGTTTCGTCTATATATATCACCCGGTTTTTTGGGTTTTTTTTAACAAACAATTTATGTAAAGAAACTTTGGCACGTATCTGAACATTGTCTTTCGAGAATTTAAATATATATTTATTGTAAAGTAAACTTGGCGTGTTAAAATCTATTTTAAACGGGCACTTTTGGACATATTATGATAATAAACATTTTCCTAATGAAAGGCGTATCCCTTATTTCACTTAACTTCAAACTAATTTTAAATTGAATATAAATACTGAATAACAAACACTGGTATCTAATAATTTTGTAACATTATCATATTTTCTTTGTTTATAATAGTAGTATGTAAAGATGAAAAATAAAAGGATGTGTTTTGATTGTGACATAATTTTAATTTACTATACTATATTATATACACTTAGTTTACAATATTTACTATCAATTATTAATACATTTATGCATTCAATCATTGACGAACAGTCCCAAACCGACTATAGTCTATACTGTTCTGCACAAATTAATCATGCATGCAGTCCTGCCAGATTTTCTGGTACTATATATACTGTGTTACTTGCGCACTAAAGCGAGTTTTCACACTTAAGCATCCATAACATAGCAGTGAGATTTGTAACTTTCTCCCCGTTTCTGGTAGGCACATTTATTTTCATAGGCATGTTTTTCACATTATTTTTACAGTTCAAATTCATTTTTTGTAGTTCAAATTCAATTGAAACTTCAAGATGACTTTCGAAAACAATATCTGACAGTTTTGTATTTTCAATGTGAATAAAAGTTGGTTTGCAAAACATGACCGTCATTTATATCTAGGTCTTGTTAAGAAGAAGTGACGGTAACCACTTATCCCATAAACATTGACAATGAGCCAACTTTCTTTAAGACACAAAAATTATGTTGAATTAATCAAGTTTAGGTCAGCGTATGCCTTAAACCATGCGCGTAGCTACGTTTACGTCAAAACGCCCGGGCGTACACTTGAATTTTGAAAATAAAACAAATAATCGACATCAATCTAATTAAAAACCGATCTCTCATCGCTCCTGTTTCTGATATGTCGCGTGGGACAATCTAATTAAAAACCGATCTCTCATCGCTCCTGTTTCTGATATGTCGCGTGGGAGATCTAACGAAACCCGCTTTGAGGTCACATGTGAGTGACCTCGTAGGTGTGTCTTTTTCGACCAATGAAATTGAGTCTTCCACGATCTTGGAAGTTTAACGTAAGGCAAAGGGATGTAACTCATTTTATTTACGACGAAATCGTCAGTCAAAATAATTCATAAACTTTTTTGATTGGCTTATTAATAGGTCGTCAACTCATTTGCATATCTTTATAAATTCATAACTTTTAGTTCACTCACATGTGACCTTAAAGCCGGTTTCGTTAGATCTCCCACGCGACATATCAGAAACAGGAGCGATGAGAGATCGGTTTTTAATTAGATTGAATCGACATAGAATAAGAAAGCACATCAGCCTTGTGCTTCTTTTTTTAATGGATTGTAATTTTGAATAAAAATTGGGACTAAATTTACTCAAATAGATCATTTAATATATTTGTTCGAATCTTTTGTAAAAGTCTGAAACCACTTTGAATTCTACCTTCTTTTCTTATATTTAAAGCAATTCACTATCTGCTCAGATTCGATATGCTGTTTGTATTTTTGTCGAGCCTGTGTTTTATGTCCCAAAAGCGAGACAAAGTGGTGTCAATATTTAGGTTTCCGAATGTGGATAAATTCTTTTAAATGACTCTCCGACCGTGAAATTTTACGAAAGTTGTACAGAAACTGTTTATGATCAAAAGAGTATTCAGAGCAATATAATAATGCAATTATATCTTTAATCTTCCCGCATTTTAAGGATAAAATGTGTTTCTTTCTGCAATTAATCTGAGACTACTATAACTGTGTTATAGTAGTCTCAGAATTAATAAGTGGTCGCAGTTTGGGCTTACATTTTGTTATTTTGTTATTTCTTCTACTTGTCGAACCTTCATCGAAATTTATGAAAATGTCGAAGAAGCTTTTTCTATGACTAATGTCTAAAGCTAAAATTTTAAAAGCATTAATTCGTTCATTTTTCGGTTCTTTTCTGATAGACAGATAGCTGGACTCTTCTTTACGCAATTACATGCTCAATTTATAAACCTTCATATATTGTCGTGAAAAATTCCAGATCAAGAAAAAAATATCAAAAGAAAATTTTAATTTTTTTTTAAATCCCTGTAAAGGAATGATACATTGATTCACTTTTTGTGGAAGAAATCCTAGGTGTTCCAGAATTTTTTTATATTGCACCTCTTAGAAATATTTTTTTTCGTGATCATTAAAAGGTGCTTTTGTTGATTATATGCGCACTCACGGCACCATTTAAACTTATTTAAAAGTAATATTGGTTTGGACGTTTTCTCTAAAACCAATGACCATAAGGCTAGTTTCCAGTTTAACACGATGAATAAGTTAACATATTACAAAATTTAACCAAAAAAAAAATAAACCATTTAGATTCAAAAGTATGTTGTTATCAATGATTTTTTACTGACAGGAATCATTATGGTATCTCATTCTCGATAGCTTTCGGGGGCTTCGTCCCTTTCGAACCCACTACCAACAGGTGCTTTGACATTGAGCGGTTGGCACCCCTCATATCCCTCGCCAAGGTTCGGGCGTACACGTAATAATGACCCAGCTACGCCACTGTAAACAATTAGAAAAACACACAAACTGCATGAAAGCAAGCTATAACAGGGCCCTAAATTATAAATGTAAAACAATTCAAACAAGAAAACTACCTGCCTATTTTATGTTCAAAACGCATATGGTATAAAGCAACCAAAGACAACCATGGAATTACAAGCGTGTGATTCGGGAATGGACTGAGTCAAAGTGTTGTCGGTGACAGAAACAGTACAACAAAAGTACAAATAATAAAAAATGATGAAAAAACCTTTACTCGTCCGATGACCAACGTCAGTGTACGATCATCACAACACAACGGCGACAGTACAGACTCGTTTTTTTTCAGTAATGTTAACAAAATAATTATTATTGAATTTTGTCGATGACCTGAGACTATTATACTAATTTGTACATAGCAGTATAGTTACAATAAGGGATAAAAAATATTATTTTAATGCATGGTAGTTGTAATCCTACATTTATTTTCTATGTCGATTATGCATGCATATATACAGTTGTCTTATTAAGTTATTATCAACGTTTATCCTTAAGAAGATTTATTTTGAACGATTGTAGAAAAGATTACATACATAGAATGATTAGATTACTTATAAAAGGTGTCCATCCTTTTGTGCGAGAAAATCACATATCAATTGTGTGTTTCGATTTTTAAGACCGTAAACTTTAATTTCAAGTTAAAACATGTTCAACATATTTTCCCATAACTCATATAGAAAACGCATATTTAGAGAGCTTTAATCTCGTTGTGCTGTTAAAAAATTTCGGAATGCAAAGTAAATTAAAATATTTGTGTTCTATAAGAGTAGGAATTCAAGTTTTTGCTTATAATTTATTTGAATCTGAGACTCATATAAATAATAAGCCGTTGTCCGGTGAACGAACTTGTTTTCCAACGACCCACAAAACTCCTTTTGAACGCTGAAGTTAAATAATCAATTATAATGTAATGCGATTATGATTTATTTTTATTTGACCAAACCGGGTTATGCATTTTGAAATCTATAACGAAACCGGGTTGTATACATTGAGTTGTATACATTGACGAAACCGGCCAGTTTCATTTTGACATGACCCATTTCTTTCGTTCAATACACAGAGATACAATTATGGAGATGCTCATAATAACTAAATTTGCAATCTCCGTGTCAATATCTATCTTCCCGTACCTTTCTTTCCGTACAATGTGAACAATTTAACGAGAAGTTAAACAATTTCGAGGCAAGGGTCACTCAATTCGTCATTTTGACATGCATTTTGACTTATTTCTCCGTTAATATAGAACGGTTGTAGAAAATATTGCATCTCACAATAGAAAATAGTTGTATATGTATATATATTCTTCGATATCATAAAAAAAAATAAAAAAACAAGGAGAAACCTACCTTTCTCTTGTCTATTGGTGTTCCGTCATTGTGCCGGATGTTAGATACCATCGAGTCCGAGCAAATTTTGCCGGTGTGGTTTAGACACAGTGACCTTTCAGCAGATGAAATGGTATGTAATGTTTTCACCCTTTTATGTGACATTTTGCTGCAAATAATACATTTTGATGTATTGAGAGGGTGATCATTATTTCCAGGCACCAAAGAATTAGACTAAATCGTAATTTATATCTTGTGTTTCCTTTTCCTTTTCAGCTGAAGAACATGCTACTGATTTTAAATTCTGTTTACTTGTGTAGCTTTTAAAACATGACCTATGGTACCTAAATACGGGTAATTCACTAGATATTTCATTGCAGAATTCATTTAAAAAACTGAACAAATCATCACGTCTCTTTGCTGCAGCATTTATCAGGCTTTTTATTCCAGATTCCGTTGATGTTATTAAAATTTCATCATCAACAGAATCGCAGATAATGCAATTGTCAACACCAACTTCCACTCTCCTTTTTTTGGCATCCGGCGGGACTAGTTTTTATGAGACTGATAAATTGTCCATTTTATGAAATAAAAAAACAAATCAAACACACCTAGTGAGAACCAAACCAACCCTACAATGATATTCACTTTTCCCGTTAAAAACAACAAAAACTAATACACAACAATACCAAACAATATAAATTAATATCACAAAGCTTCGGAAATTACAAAATGAACAAAAAATATGCTTGAAAACGATTTTTAAAAATACAATCAACCTTCGAAAAATTGCTGAATGTTGGACTATAAATAGAAACTACAACAATGTCGGTAAATTTGTGACAAATATTCGGACTTGAAATCTCGATAAAAAGCAGATATTTAGCCAAATATTTATCTTATAAGAAATTAACTGTACGATAAAATTGAGAAAGGAAATGGTGAATATGTCAAAGCGACAACCACCCGACCATAGAGCAAACAACAGCCGAAGGCAACCAATGGGTCTTCAATGTAGCGAGAATTCCCGCACCCGTAGGTGTCCTTCAGCTGGCCCCTAAAATATGCATAATAGTACAGTGATAATGGACGTCATACTAAACTCCGAATTATACACAAGAAACTAAAATTTAAAATCATACAAGACTAACAAAGGCCAGAGGCTCCTGACTTGGGACAGGCGCAAAATTGCGGCGGGGTTAAACATGTTTATGAGATCTCAACCCTCCCCCTATACCTCTAGCCAATGTAGAAAAGTAAAACAATAACAATACGCACATTAAAATTCAGTTCAAGAGAAGTCCGAGTCTGATGTCAAAAGATGTAACAAAAGAAAATAAATAAAATGACAATAATACATAAATAACAACAGACTACTAGCAGTTAACTGACATGCCAGCTCCAGACCTCAATTAAACTGATTGAAAGATTATGTCTTCATCATATGAATATCAGGTACAATCCCTCCCGTTAGGGGTTTAGTATCATACTATCATAAAATATATGAGAAGAACATAACCCGTGTCATGCCAACAACTGTTTTTTTTAGAAATAAATGTGTTTAGTTCCGATGCAAAGACCCTATCAGTGAATCAATGTTAAAGCCAAAATATGCAATCTTTAATGACCTGACAACAGTATCGTAACTATATCCCCTTTTAATAAGTCTATTTAAAGGTTTTGTTAGTTTCTGAGGAGAATACTGACATTTTTGTGCTTTATAAAGAATATTTCCATAAAATTTTGGATGTGAAATACCTGAACGTATAACATGTCTGCATGTTGAGTTATATTTACGAATTATTTCCTTATACCGGTGATAAAATTTAGTAAATGTTTTGACCAGTTTGTGATATCGAAAACCCTGGTGTAATAATTTTTCAGTAATACATAAATTTCTCTCGCTAAAATCTAATACATTGTTACATACACGAGCGAATCGTACAAGTTGAGATATATAAACACCATAAGATGGTGACAAGGGAACGTCACCATCTAAAAATGGATAATTAACAATAGGAAATGAAAAATCATCTCTTTTATCATAAATTTTTGTATTAAGCTTCCCGTTTATGATATAGATATCAAGATCGAGGAAAGGGCAGTGGTCACTGTTATCATTAGCTTTATTTAAAGTAAGTTCTACAGGATAAATTTCTTTAGTATACATACTGAAGTCGTCATTATTTAGAGCCAATATATCATCCAAATATCTAAAAGTATTGTTAAATTTTTGTATCAAATGTTGTTTTGATGGGTCTTTGCTAATTTTAGTCATAAATTGTAACTCATAACAATACAAAAACAGGTCCGCAATAAGTGGTGCACAGTTAGTCCCCATTGGAATTCCAATAACTTGACGATATACGGAATCTCCAAAGCGAACAAAAATGTTATCAAGTAAAAATTCAAGTGCATAAATAGTATCAAAGCATGTCCAATTGACATAGTTCTTTTGTTTATTGCTACTAAAAAATGATCTAAAAGAGTTTGAACATATGTACTCGCATTCCGACTTTTTAAATGCCCAGTTAATTAGGGATGTGAATTTTTTCTTAATAAGAATATGAGGCAAAGTGGTATATAGGGTAGAAAAATCAAAACTTTGAACAGATTCAAAATCACCAATATATGCATGCAATTTATCAAGTACTTCCAACGAGTTTTTGACACTCCAAAAGTAATTAATTCCACTATTTTCAAAGGCCTTATTTGAACAATTTATTATCAGGTTTTTTATTGTACCAAGTGTACTAGTAAGTAAAACAGACAATTTAGTAGTTGAACAATGGCTGGAAGATGAAATAAATCTATATTTGTAAGGTTTTTTGTGCAGCTTCGGAAGCCAGTACATAGTTGGGACTTTCATTGTGTTTGGTTCTGCTTGTAAAGAAGTAGCTAAAAGTTTATGTTTGTTACAGATGTCGTTTTCTGAAAATGAAGTCAGTTGGAATGTTGGTGAATTCGTGATTTCCTTTTGCAGAACCTCTATATAAAATTTACGTCAAACAATAATGATATTATTAGCAGCTTTATCAGCCGGGACAAAAACAAATTCCTTGGCTAGTTCTGTTAGTTTATTTTTGATACGCGAAATAGGGTTTTTATAGTTTTTGTTGAGGGTAAAATGTTCTTTATAATGTTGTATTCGAATATCAACTATCTTCATTACTGAATTAAAAAAAGAGTCCAAAGATTTTTTGTCAGCTTTTTCCCGTTTTACCCATTTCAAACAGTAGGCGCGGAGTGAGTCGTTGATGATATTACGACACTCATTCCAGTTAACAGTTGACGGGGGACGATATTTAGGTCCTTTACTGAGGAATGATTTTAACTCTCGGTCGCGAACGATGTTAAGGTCTCCTGTTATAACATGGGAAATTGGTCCATAGGTGTATTCTGAATTACTGCAATTACACGACATAGGTGTATTTTCAGTGATATTTACATCTTTACACAATTGGCTATAATTAAACACATATTTTCGGGTAGATTTCTTGTAAATATAACAAATGAGAGGGAGTTTAGTATTATCAAAATATCCAGGAATTTGGTCTTTAACAGAATGGTCGTTAAAAATACCGGCAATATTTACAAAATCAAAACCTTTATTGACATACTTTATTTTAATAAAATGTTTTTTATGATCTTCAGGGCGATCAATTTTTGGAAACAGTTTAGAATAACAATATGCCATTATAATTTGGACAATTTCATACTTAGGACTGTAATATGAAATTGTGTTGCAATCCTCTAAAATTTTATTTAATTTATTTATAGGTAAAGAACAAAGCTTGGTTAACAGATAATGTCTGCCGTTGTTTTTTGAAATGGAAATTAGGTCCGAAATATTTGTATGGTTGGTCCGAAATTTTCTTTGATTGCGATTTTTTCTGCGTCCATGAGAACGATTTTTACGAACAGTTTTAGAAACTATATCCAAAATGTTAACAGAATCGGTTCTTGATATATTGCCAATTCCCATGATATTATCATTAAGACCGAGAGGGTAGACTGTCTGTAATTTTTTAATCCAATTTAATTCATTTATTTTTCGTGATCGTACCAACTTGGAATGAGATTCACCAGGCTGCTTATTTACTACTTCTAAAGGTTGAACTGTTAAATATTTAATAGGATGACTGTGCTTCTTAAGATGTTGATAAATGATACTTTTGAATTTATTGGGTCTTTTAAAACGATACAGGTGTTCTTGCGTGCGTTTAGATAAATATCGCCCAGTTTCACCTACGTACTGAATACCGCATCCCGGTTTGTTTCATGTGAGTAAATAAATAATACTGTTTGTTTTTCAAGTAATATCAGTTTCAAAATTTAGAGAAAATGTGCGACCATTAAATGTGGACCTTACTGTATTGTTGGTGGAAAGACGGGGACACGTAAGTCATTTTTTGGCATGACACTTATCGATAGAAGGGTAACCACGATTTTTATTGTTAAAAACGTTAGCTATGGTCGTATTTTTAGATAAGCGATTCTGAAGATTGAGACGTGTAGATACCCTTTGAACGAGTTTAGTATTTAATATTTTTCCATTTCTAAGCTTCATATTTGTTTTTTGGTATGTAGATTTATTACAAAGGAGCAAAGACTGGCGTCCAGAATATGAACCATCACACAGTAGATTAAATTGTGTAAAAATGATAAAACTGTTCGGCTCAAGACGTCAAATGCTTATTGTCATAAGTTACCCGACAAATTTAACAAAAGATAGGGTATATCAAGGTAGCGACTGACGTCTGACTAAATAGATGAATGGGGCTGAATATTAAAATACTACTTTTTGATAGATATTCCTAAAGTAATGAACATAGAGAAGTTCTCGCTCGGACACACACTCCATAATCTAGTATAATATAAGAGCATAAACCTTAAGCACGGGGAGGCACTCTACTGTCTCCACACGGCACTAAAGACAAACTCTGTAAAAAATAAAATTGAGAACTGTACGAGTCGATTGTAGTATATTATACGGTGGCTTTATTGTTGTGCCTTTAAAATACACCTATACTGCACGTGCAAATAATGCTAGGTGAAAAACGATGATTTTTCAGTGTTATTTTCAACAATTTTCAGATGCATTGTGTTTTCCATTTAGGACTATTTGAAAATGCTCTTAAATTGTATGAAGTTCAAGAATAACTATATTTACCAATTTCGTTCAAAAATTATTTTTCAGAACGTGTTTGATATGAAATATGAGTACAGAATCAGCAGTGGGGTATACGATGCAAGTTGGGTAACGTCAGTTAAAGGCTATTTTTAACGTCATTTGTACCACATTTGATTTTTACGACAAACATTTTTCAGAAGTTGAATAATCGATAGACATTTTAAGCCATTAAAATCCCATGAGGTATTTAGGTAATTTAAACTCGTTAACTAAGCGACGTTTTTAACACTCGCCGCTCCACTATATGGTGAACTACAGTTTCTTAAACCCACGTCATTTCAAAGGTACATTGGACAAATTTTTTAGCCCTCCCCCTTTTTCCAATATCCGTAAATTTTTTCCCTAAAAATTTCAAAATTTTACCATTTTTCTGTGTCATATGAATTTAAATATACTGCAAATAATTTATATTTTCTATTTACTTTCAATTTCTAGTTTACTATCAACAGCGGTCATACTGATTAATTTTGACCTTTTTTATGAATTCTTTACTCTGCTTCCGTGATCTTCATTGACATATTTTACTTTTTCTCTCTTTTTTTTGTGACAAAATCACTACACACATATATAAGAACCAATGGACAGCGTTTTTCGTCTCAAAACCAGTGAAGCCGTCAACAAGGAGCAACAAAGGCATCTGTTTCAAGAAATAGAGAGGGACCTTTAAACTACCACCACATGAGACTATTAGGCGTGTAAAACAGCGAGACAATTTAGTACAAAAATCCGTAAAAAATAAAAGATTCAAGAGTTATATATTAAATTTTAATATATGTTATTAATGTGAAAAATATTCATTTTGATTTCAAATGCAACCCTCCTCCCCCGCCGGATTATTTCCACTTACTTATATACAAAAAAGCATGTTTAGATTTGAGTATAGAGCAGTAATGGCTAATTTCTACCCTGTCAGGATAATAGCAAAAGTGAAAATAAAAATAAAGGTATGATTAAATCTATGAGGTTTAACCAAGGATTTGTATAGTAACTAAGGATTTGTATAGTAACTAAAGGTTTGTATAGTAACTAAGGATTTGTATAGTAACCAAGGATTTGTATAGTAACCAAGGAGTTGTATAGTAATCAAGGATTTGTATAGTAACCAAGGATTTGTATAGTGTAACTAAGGATTTGTATAGTAACCAAGGATTTGTATAGTAACTAAGGATTTGTATAGTAACTATACAAATTCTTGGTTTGACCTTCAAACTACAGAGATCTAGAAATTTGAAAGGAACAAAATAAACAAACCAAAGGTAAAACATTCAATCTAATAGACAAGGCCGTAGCTAGGCATCTTATTTTAGTGAGGCAAAATTCGCGAGGCGAAATTTTTTTTTGGAGGGTATGAAATGAATGCTGCAAAATCCTGCATTCTAGGCATTTTTAGAGAGTTTGATAATGTTGAATTTGGACACTTTTTATATAATTTTTTTTTATTTTTTTTATATTTTAAGACTTTTACTAACACCAAATTTTTAACAACTTTATTTAAATTTATATGTAAGATAATCATCATAATATTACTTATTTGAGTCTGCTGCCAAAACATAGAACAAACATTGATTCAGTAGAGTTTACCAAATTTTCTATGGCCGGTTCAGTCAAATCGTTTCAGAATCATACTTTGGTCTGTTGATATAATTATCGCGATGTACATGGCAAGCCCGCACAATCTCTCGCCACTCATGCATGCTCTTTTCCAAGTTTTCAGTCGTTTCAGGGCAGTCTGTGTTTCTAAAGGAAGCACATTATCATCAACACAATGATCATGCAATGTCTTCTTCCAATTCCTTCTCCATCAGCAATTTGGTAGCAGCATCGGTAGTAACAGTTTTGTTTGCAAAAGGGAATTAAGCTTTCCTGTAAGCACCATCATACAGTTGCAGTTACAAAATTTTAAACTCGCTTTTATGCTTACAAAGAGTAGACAAACTAGGGATAGAATGAGATAAGATAAATGTATATGATTCTATCCATAGAGTATATATGATATGGGTACAGGGGAATTGGAATGGAGTTTTTGACGTTTTCATGTAGGTCCATAATTTCAAATTATTTCTGGAAATAGTTGGTGGTATTTTAGTTCCAGAATCTATAAATTTAGGGCGGGTTAGATGTATGGGGTGTCCGATTCCGAAACCCCGAATATAAAGGAACGAAATTCCGTAGTCCCGAATAAGTAAAGACAAAATTCTGTGTTAAAGGTTCTACCATTCCTCAATAATATCAAGTTGGAATATGGAATATTCTTTCAATTTTTAAGGTTAAAGAAACATGGATAGAAACTAATCCATGCATGTTTCATATTATTTATATTTTATTTATCTGTAAAGAGAAAGATTAAAGTTCGTGAAATGCATACGTAGACAGGACTGCCCCCTTGCGATGACTGGATTTGTCAAAAGTTGGTTAAACGGAGAAATGAATACGCAGAAAGGACTGCCCCCTTCCGAAGACCAGTACTTGATTTGTCAGTCTACTTATCGTTTTTGGATTGTTCTAATGAAGTGCAATACTCAGACTCTGTTCACAAAAAAACTAGTTTACTAGAATTATTCCTTCTTTACCTTCAGTGTCGCTTTCCCTTTTCTGCAAGGGCCTGTTTTTAACTAGAGATCCATGATGATTATCATTACTAGGTTAATGTTATCGAAAAACATCACCGGTTGAGATGCTGAGTTATATCCAGGAAGAATAGTTTAACAGGAATGATGACATGTTATATAGAAATTAAGGTTGAGACAGAACAACAAATGACTATTATATTTATATAATATATGTATAAAAAAATTAATCAGTATCGAAATTTTTGTGAGGCCTCACTTGCCTCAAGGGTAACATATGATAGACAACTTTCGAGTTCGATGCATTTCCGTCAAAAACTCTGGTTTTATTTAACGTCATTTGTGCGTTTAGGGGCGTCGTCACTTCCATTCTAATGTTGAGCGAGTGGTCGGAAAACTATAATTCTATATTGTACGAATTATTCGGCAAATTGAATTCTTAATATTGACAATCAGCACTGCTGTCATAAGGGAATTGTCATTAAGTACCTACAGAACAACCATTATTTCTAGTTTATCCTGCACAACGACGATCACTAAGACGCTTGATGAACGTTAATAGTGCAGGGATACAGGCGAGCCCCTCTATCTGGTAAATGACGAGTTTTTTTCGGTGACGGATGAACTGGAAAGTGGTCTAAAGGTGTCATACCACCAATTAAAAGTCCCTATATCTGTTCAACCAAATTTTGCAATTTTCACAGCTTTCTAAATATTTTACCTTAAGTTTAACTTCATAGAAACTAGGTATATCCTGAATCGTTTAGGTGTCACCTTTCTGCATGCCAATTTTCAACATACATTCAAAATCATATAAGAAAGAAGAGAGCTTCCGATAGGAGGTACCACTAAATATAACCCCTGGTTTTCTGGAAATCTTAAATTAGTATACTATGGAGAGCATTAATCCTCAATTTTTAATGCAAACTCATAAACAGGTAAATTTTGGCTTAAAATGGTCTTAATATATTTCTCTTTCAACAAAACTTTCTTTTCTGCAAATTTGTTGGTTAGTTTAGGTGAACAATGACATCAAATGCATTATTTTTTGTCCGAGTAGGCCTACTTTCACGTTCTAAATTTGAGGGAGTAATTGGTTGTTGACACCTAAAGAGACAAAAAAGTTGATTAGAAATCTTTTATTTTGCTTTATTCTTAATCCTTGGTCAATTTGAAGTTAAAAACAGCCTATCTGAGCCTTATTCGACTTATATTAAAAATTTCACAGCTCAATTTAAACTGACTGTAATGTATGACTTTGATAGAAAATTCTTGAAAATTTCATTTTGGGCTACAGGAACATAAACTTTCAATATCAAGATCATTGTTTGCTGATTTTTTCTTGTTTGTTCTACTTCTTTAAAGACTTTCAACAATTTTTGCAATGAATTTAGTAAAAAATCCAAGGTATTGAAGTGTCAAGGAAATTTGAGGGAGTAATTGGTGGTATGACACCTAAACTGATTAGATTGTATTCAGATTGTAAAACGTTATGTTTGACATTCAGCTTGCAGCCTTCTGAAATATGTATGAACTATTTTCCTAACAACAAATCAAAAATCTTTCCAAACTGAAACAAGCTGCTTTCTTTAAAAAAAAAAAAAAAAAAAAAAGCAATACGTGAACCTAAGATCGCTGACTTCTGGGTTACCAAAAGATTGTTGTTGAATTTTTGTTTGATTTTGAATTGAAATAATTTACTGTGATTAGAAGAAGAGAATGTTATTATGATGATGTTAAAACACCTGTATTAAAAATATGCATTGTTTGTACATTCACAAGTCAGATGAAAGTGCATATACAGTTACTATTTGAATATTATGCTAAAGCTCAACTGTTTTATTATATTTTGTTTCCTGCATGATACCTTCATATTCTCAACAGAGCTCTACAGAGCCTGTGTTTGTAATGTTCATGTAACCCGACTTAAAAATAGCATTTTCTATTCTATTCTTCTAAATCAATGTTTATGTTTGACTACATGCAGTCGATAGTCAAATAAACTTTCAAGACCTGCCCAAACAATGCAAGCCTCGTCGTCGTAAAAAACAGATCATGCAAGATCCTCATGGATAGTCTAGGTCGATAAAAAAAAGAACGTGTAGCACATCTGCGGAGAAAAAGGACAGATTTAAGATAATGTAAGTTTTATAGTCAATAGGTTTGTGAAATAAACAGTGTATCCACTATTCATATTTATTCGTAGCTATATAGCAGTCCTATCACCGATCCTCAAACAAATATTAGCTATCCGGTGGTTAAGATCCACAAAGATCGTATCCCTGGTTGTCATTTATAACTAGTCATTGGGATTCCTCTTTTCAAGCCATTTCTCACAGGCACTTGTCTCAGAAAAAAAAATCATATATTATACCTTATAATATGACAGTGGTTGTCCATTGTTTGGTGTGTTTTATCATTTGATTTTGCCATTTGATTACGGACTTTCCGTTTTGAATTTTCCTCGGAGTTCAGTATTTGTGTGATTTTGACTTTTTTCATAACAGTACAAAAACAAGTATGCTATTAAAGGGGCGCAATTATTGTCCATTGGAATACCTATTAACCTGTTGATAAACTTTGTTGCCGAAACGTACATAAATGTTACCAAGAAGAAAGTCAAGTTAACAGCTACAATGCTTACTTAGTTAGTATACAAAGATGTATTGACACCTCTTTGTATCTGCTGTGTACTATAGTATATGAATTATTTCAAACATTGCCGATATTTTTTTTGCATATCATGATAAACTGAAGAAACACGTTTATTTGTAGTATTTTTATCCATCTGATGAGTTTAGCCTTTTTCACACAGGCACTTTTCTCAGAAGAAAAAAATCCTTCATACCTTAATATAACATTAAGGTATACTAGGGGAAAATCTGAGACAAGTGCCTGTGCTTTTTCAACTGATTTTTATACTTCTTTCTTATGTTGTACTGCACACGTTTACACCACTAGCCCAGGTATGGGAATGGCTTGGATCCCGCTAACATGTTTAACCCGCCACATTCTCTATGTATGTGCATGTCCCAAGTCAGGAGCATGTAATTCAGTGGTTGTCGTTTGTTTATATGTTACATACATGTATTTGTTTTTCGTTCATTTTTTGTACACAAATTAGGCCGTTAGTTTTCTCGCTTGAATTGTTTTTCATTGTCATTTTGGGGCCTTTTATAGCTGACTATGAGGTATGGGCTTTGTTCATTGTTGAAGGCCTTACGGTGACCTAAAGTTGTTAATTTCTGTGTCATTTTGGTCTCTTGTGGAGAGTTGTCATATTGGCAATCATACCACATCTTCAGGCTTTTTTATATCGTGCTTAATGAGTATTTAATACAGTTACTGCTTTTATCATGTGTAACTTAGTGCTATAAGTCTTATTTGAACACACACGCGAAATCGCGGGCATTTATAGCCTGGTTTAAAGTAGGTAAACGATTGTAGGAGGGATTTTTGTAAAAGATTTTATGTCTGGAGAATCTCAGAAAAGGTACCAAAAGCCCTCCTATTTTCTTTCCAAAGTCCGTTATATGTTTCCTTTCTGTTAAATTCCATTATTGTCGCGTTTCTGGCCTCAGACCACAACTATTTCTTCCCTTTTCTACAATGCATTTTAATGTAAAAGTCAAATTAAATTAAAACAAATTGCACCGCTTCACTGAACATGAAACAAATCACGGTAACTGCGAATATACCGTTATTACTTTATAATAAATATGCTTCTAGGACAATCCATCAGTGATTTTATTTCTTTGGAGAATTCCCTATTAACATGCCAATGGTAGGATTTGAACCTTGAATAATTGACTATGGCTAATTTCGACCCTACTTTCAAAATCAATACTTTCACTTTCAACAACATATTTTTTGCACATGTTATACTTATTTTGATATATATGCAACTGATATGACCCCTTAGATAACATTTCAAAGAAAACAATAGACATAATACTTAGGAAGTATTACCCCATAGAATAATTGAGAACTATGTTCCAGGACAACCAACAAAAGGAATTAATAATGTGGTCTGAATCCTTCTGCATACTATGAACATATGTATATTATAAATAAAGTGTATTTGCTATTAACTATCAATTCCAAGTTTCTTCTCCACGGCAATCACTGCTATATTAATATAGAGAATCTCTATATATTATAGTAGTATAATCATAGTATACATGTAGATAAAGGTGAAAATAATCGTCTTCTCTCTGAGTACTTATAAGAATCATGTGCAAGTTTAAAACCGAAAGTCTTATCTATGACTTAAAAGTCGGTCTGATGACAAACAATATCCGGACGCCTTAATTTCTCCCCCCCCCCCCCAAATAACTCAATATGAAAAACATAAGAATGGATGACACATGCGACTATGCATGGAACCTATAGGTCACAGAGGCACGATGATTAATGTGATTGTGGAAGGAAGAGAAGCGACACACAAAATGAGGTCTGTTCGTTAATAGTATTGATATTGTTCCATGATAAGTAATGGTAATCATAATTTGTCAAATTTGAACAGTTTTTTTTATAATTGTATCGATGATTTAGCCACTTCATCATGGATTTTGTATGCTGATATATTTGATATTGTTGGTGGGATATGTACAGTGTACAGACGGTGGATATGTACAGTGTACAGAGTATGCAATTGGTTTAATATTTTTTTTATCTAACCAGTTTTATTAGTGCACCCAAGGATTTGTATAATAAGACATTATACTACAGTCTACGCAAAAGTTCACGAGATTCCAATCCTTCTTACACAAATCCTTGGTGCACCGTTGTTATTGTGACCATGGATATGTATATAGTGAAAATTCATAGGATTTAAACTCAAGGTTTTTTTTATCTTTATTAAAATCAAGTTTAATCAACACTGACAAAAGACAACAGTGTCAGTGCAACAAATAGAAGTTATTACACGACCTTGACTGGCTATAGTTCCAGTGGTTCATCTGACAAAGGTCGTAAATACAGGATAGGTAAAGGTAAAGCTGGTGATTCAACAACAGATATTTTACTAAAAAAAACAATTAAATTTGAAATTATCTATATTCTATCCCTCCATTTTAATACACAACTTATAAAATTAAATCCAGCTGTTTTAATTATTTTATTGTTATCAAAAAAAAAAAATCTGGGGCAAATATTTGTTATTATCACAAGAAAGGCTGCATAACTCTTGCTTTATCGTTTCTCGTTGAGTGCATTGCAATCTTCTTTCGCAAGTCACGTGATACAAACATTGACGTCTTGGAATGTCCGTAGGACATTATGGCGGTCTAAATAATAACACAGGTAATGCACATATTTAAGTATGTATTAATGAAGAAAAATAAGATGTTACACACAGAATATCTACAAAAGTTCTACTTTATCATCAATTTGCTACAAAAATCGTTTTGAAACTGGTCGAAAGCTGCCATATCTTAAACCGGAAGCGTGATACAGGTAGACTGATCACACCTGCACACACTCGCAAGAATTAAACAAGCTTTATTTTGAGTCGATTAAGTATACAAACAGTGACAACATTGGCTCTAATGGGTTTTTAACTGAAAAAGACAATCAAGATTGACTGGATACCTCTCTGCAAGGACGGATATATGTAATTATAACGTCCTTACTCTCGACCATTCGTGATTTTTAACTATTTTATAATTTCAATAACTCATCTTTAAAATTATATGTTACAAAATTTGTAAAGATTATACGAAAAAACATTTAATGTAGATCAAAGGAAAATGACGCCAAATAAACATGAAAATGCATGACTCTCACACCAATTTTGAGAGACTTTGTACATGTAGCCCTCTGTTAATATAGTGTTTCTTCAAAATTGGCCATTTCTTCGTTCGTTACTAAGTATTTTATAGATACATGTATATCACAGTGGAAAATTAGTTACGTTATATACCAACAGTGAACTGTATCTATAATATATATCTTCTCCCAAACTTTGAACACCTCCAGCATTATACATTATAACATACGGTAGTCATAGTAAGAAATGCACGACTCTCCACCACCATATAACAATGTTGTACACATACACAGTAAAAAAGATGCATCGGTCATCTGCTAAATTCTAGGACTAGATACTTTAATAAGATAAATTATATCAATCTAAAAACAGAAAACCACAGGCTAGGGACAAACAAACCTACATTTAATGTATAATGCTGTACATTGCTCGGATGTTTCTTTAGTGACTTTCTGTATAAAATTTGTTTAGAAAACATGGATATTATTTATCAAGACATGCAAGAGTTGATTAAGAGCTCAGTTAAGTACAATGTAAAAAAAAATATATAGATTTTCAATTTGATGGCTACATGCATGTATTACAAATGAAAGTTTGTTTGCTGTCCTACATGCGTATATGTCATTGTGTACATGGACATACATGTACATTGTAGCTACAGAAAAGTAGCCCTTTCGTCCTATGTTACTTTCTGATTTGTTCAGGCCATCATCAAATTATATCTGTGGTACATTTAGTTTTGCAAAAACAGAAGTTGCTTTTCTTGATGTATAATTTTAAAGTAGCATGATCCTGGCATTGTCTGACATATTCAAAACAAATAAAGCATTATGGTTTATGGTTAAGGGTTGCATCATTAAGGTAAATCTCAATTCTTTTTCTAGTCGTGTACACAGTGTATTTTCCTACACAAGATTTGCATGCAGTGTACCAAACATTTGTAGAATTAACTACAATCCCCTTTCCTTTTCACGAATGTGACCTACCTAATTAGAATATGTACTGGGTTTGTAATAACATGAGCAACACGACGGTTGCCACATGTGAAGCTGGATCTGCTTGCCCTTCCGGAGAACCTGAGATCACCCCCAGCTTTTGGTGGGGTTCATGTTGCCTAGTTTTAGTTTTATTGTTTTTTATTGTATTTAATCTATTAAGATTTTGTGTGTATACATTGTTAAGTTTTACAAACTTTGATATATATCCTTCATTTTCAAGTTTCTATGTTATTCAATAACATAGAAACTTGAAAATGAAGGATATATATATTGTCATGTAAAATGTATATGTATACAAATGTACCTGGTATGTATTAACTGTATTTATGTATTTCAGACAAAATTTAAGAAATGGATACCTTTATGTGATAATTGAACGTACCAGTATCAAAAGAACAGATTTTAATTGAAGCATGGTAGAAAATGGTAACTATATTGTTTTTGCTACATGTACATGTAGATTTATTATTAGTTGGTACATGTATTTATGAACTTTTGTGACCATTCATGATCATTTAAGTGTTTCATGGGGATTTATAAGATACACACTAAGAAGACCCAAGTTATTATGTTATACATTGTACATATGCATGTAAAATGTACCATGTGTTTTTCATGAAAAGATTCAAACAAGAAAACTAACGGCCTTATAAAAATGAACGGAAAACAAATATGTAACACATAAAGGTTGTTGTCTTTTCATGAATTTAATTACAAGATACCTTCGGTACTGGATAATTGTATTTCAGATTTATAGGTACATATTTGTTGTACTTTGAATAGAACTAATAAGAGAATATACATGTAAATAAAGGTCTTCAATTTTTAGAACCTGACAACCATGACAACTTATATTTTATATTCAATAAAAGTTAAGTTAAGAATTTTATGAAAATTTTTGGAAAATGGGGTTAAGTTTTAGTTATTGTTAATTTAAATCAAAAAGAAGATTTGTAATATCTTAACAAAAAGCCTAGAATAGAAGTTTTGGGAAGGTCTTTAAAGTTTACTGCTTTTTAGGTTTGGTGGTTGGTTGTTTTTTTTTAAGATTTTATATACATGTACTAACTATGTATGTTACATGTAGATAGTTTAGTTCAGTGGTCTAATTTTGTAACAAATTTTATTAAATGACTTTGATCTTAGCAATAGATTATAAGTTGTTTCATAGAAAGGAAAATATTGACATTTTAATTCATAAAAATGATAAGTATTTTAATTTCTGTAGAACACCAAAATATTAATCTTTGCACATACAAACAGGAGATTAAAATACCACAAGGCTGAGGAAGGTTAAGTGATTATTGTTATTAATTGCAATATTAGTTTGAATATTGAGCAACAGGTTGATTTATGACTTATCAAATTAAACGATTATCCAGACTTAAAAATGCTGTGGATTCATTACTATTAAGGGATACTAATTCTTGTGGTTTTTGGGAGTACAGGTTAACCACAAATCTAATATTTAAGCGAATTACAAATTTACTACGGAATTGTATGCAGACTTATTCAAAACCATGAAGTGTAAAAAACTAGTACAAGAAAATATGATTTTTTTCTCAACCTGCCAAAATTGATATTCACCAAAATTAGAATCTACATGTACAAAATGTATGGTTTTGACTCTTAATTTATTCTTTGTAAAGCTGTTGAAAGTATCTATGAAAAAAAAGACTTAGAAAGTTAAAAAAAAACTATATGTTATAACTAGGGCTGAGGTAAAAGCACACTGTAGACCAAGTGAAAGGAAGTATTTGGCATCAGAAAGAGCTAAAAAGAAAAGCCAAACATAAGTAATATTAAATGAGAAACAGTCAAGAAACTAAAAAAGCTACATGTAACATTTTAATAATATCCACTGTACAAAGGTTGTAGTCAATATGAAATAAATCTACATGTATATCAGTTAAATGACTGTACCTTAATATCATTCATATGTTGTTTTTGTAAAGGTTATTGTTTAAAAAGTTTTAAAGATTATTATTTCAATGTATATAGTTACATTTCTGCGATGGTTAAACTGTAAATAATATTTTATGAGAGAAACAAACAACAAATTACAAAAAGGAGACAGGAATGAAAGAGATGGTAGTATATGATATTGCTGTTTGTGTGTGTGTCTGTCTAGTAAAAGGGGGAGGTGAAATTGAGTTTTACTTTTAACATTGAAGAAAAATTCAAAGAAAATCAAATCAAATTTTTTATTACACATAATAATTCCTATCATCTATCTACAAAGAGTTAAACAATGAAAGACAGGGAAATGGTCAACGGAAAAATATTGAGCTGAAATATACATGTAGGACTTCTGGACTGTGATGAGTAGGACTTCTGGACTGTGATGAGTAGGACTTCTGGACTGTGATGAGTAGGACTTCTGGACTGTGATGAGTCTAGGACTTCTGGACTGTGATGAGTAGGCAGACAATAGTATTTTCAAATCTGCTGCAAACTTAACCTTCAACCTAGAGTTCAAATATAAAAAAAACCTGTAATAAATCATTGGATCAAAAATATCCTTCTGATGTTTGTGAAATTGGATATTATTTTCATACTTTGGAATACACGTATAATATTGAATTTAGAATTATATGCATGACATCTCTCTACACGATTAAATTGAATTTTAAAGTAATTTTTGTTAAATTTGAATTTGAAATGATTGATCTGGACTTTTGAGTGATTCAGTGAGGATAAATTTAAAATATGCATTTTATATAGATTAGACTGTTGGTTTTCCCCGTTTGAATAGTAATTTTTAGGGCCTTATATAGCTTGCTGTTTGGTGTGAGCCATGGTATAGTGTTTAAGACTGTACTTTGACCAATAATGGTTTACTTTTGCAAATTGTGACTGGGATGGAGAGTTGTCTGACTCTCATTGGCACTCACACACATCTTCTTATATCTCTGAATTTTCATAAAGTTTTGAAGAAATCTTTAATACAATTCTTCAAAAAATATTAGACAGTTTTTCATTGCTATATTGTGGCAATACCATCAGGCACGATATAAACCTAGCTCAGTGCAAATAGTAATTACTAAGTTTTCAAATGTAAAGTATTTGTGACACCTTCGATAGTGATCTATTATGGTAAACTTGTTTATAAACAAGCTTAACAAATTAGATATTTTTCATGTTTATTACAATGGCTATTTAAAAGACCATCATATGATTCTATGGGGGTCTTTATGTAACCAGTATTAGGTTAAAAAGAAGCAATAAGGTATTTAAACTTTCAAATGACAACTTATAATAAAAAAAGTTCTGAAATGTTATATTTATCAGTATTTAGTGTTAGGAACATCTTGAGATTATGTAAATTCTGTCAAAACTTTCATTTGGTCTTATGCTAGCATTTTTTAACCATTTTATATTCAAGTCCATGGAATTTAATATATACATGTAGGATATTTCACTTAAAAGGGAAGAGTATAAGGCATAGTTAAATCTGATTTTATATTTATCCTACATGTACATGTTTCAATGTTCAGATTTTATTTTGTGTGTGTGTGTGTGGGGGGTGGGGGGTGACATACATGTACAGTCATTTGAAGGAGATGGTCCATATACAGCAATGTATGTAACAGTTCTGTCTTTACATTTTAACTTACAAATACAAACATTTGATAGAAGTACCCCATGTACAGCCTTATAAGTAGTTCTATCTTTAAATCAGGTGTTCTATTTACCTGTAAGGATTACCTAGGTTTTAGAGCACCTGTCAGGTGTAACACCTTTTGTTATTACCTGATAAGATGCTGAGTTTATTGTGTTGAGTTGTGTATTTCGTGTGGATTTATCAGGTTTACAAACAGATCCCTTTGAACTGTTTGTTTACATTTTGATTAAAGGGAAACATTTTTGATTTTACGCCTTTGACTTCAAAATATTTGCTGACTATGTTGGATGTTTGTTAATTTACTTGCGTCCTCGTGTGTTTTTGAATTTGCTACTCACAATGTAAAATAGTGGTGTAGCTTTGCTATCAGATAAATATCATAAAAATGCACTTTCATATGTCATGTATGTTGACTTGGATGTAAAATGTAAAGTCAAGGATGATGTAATTCTAGCGTAAATTTTGAAAAATTTCAAGAATGATACAGTGTATCACAAAAGTGTGCTTACATATGTAGAATTGGATGTAATATTAAAATTAGAGATGATGATGTAATTCTAGCGTAAGTTTTGAAAACGAGGAGGATGAATTCAATGAATGGAGTATAAATTTAGGCATTTGGAACGTATGCCAAACAGGTCAACAATAACATGAACAGTGTACATGTAAATGTCTGAAGGTCAGTCTCTTTGGCTTCATTCCGACTACAGTCATTTATAATTAGTACACCTGTGATGCTTTACTGTATATGTAATCTATCTACTTATATCTTGTTTTACATGTAAACATTACTAAAGATATACTTCTTTGCTTGTGGCAATTGTATAGCTGTTGATTGATATTTCTTTTAAATTATACAAATAAAGAATTGAGATGTCAAAGTTGTTTCATAATGGAAAATAACATTGTAAGATTTTAAGATGTAAGGGCAAAAAAAAAGCTGACATTTGGTTTATCTGTATACACAAGGTACACAGTTTGTCTGTTATGTAAGGTATACAGATGAGTTATGTAAGATCATTTTCTGGTTCCTCTCTTGAGAATTGTTTATGTAAAACCACAAGAATACATGACATGAATTCACTTTTTTGTTACCTTTGATCACCTGGTGAGAAAAAAAGTTGTCATTCATAATTCTAGGACAATATAAAGTTATAAACTAAGAGTTTAGTTTCTATTACGTTGTATAATTGATACCACTCTGCATATAACCGTTACTCTACATCAATACATGTATGTTGCTGGGGTTTTCATATTTTCCTGACTAGGTGGTACATATTTACATGCATACCTCAAGGTTGGTAGCCAGACTTTGTGCTTCTTCTGACCCTTGGCAAAGTTGGGTGTAAGGTTGACTGTTCATGATGTTAGTAGCCATGTCAGGTCAGAATGGGTATATTTGATATGAAACCTCGTAAAGAAACCTTGCAACAATTTATTTCATGGAACAGTGGGTGGTCAGTTGCAATACAAGACTTTTGCCATATCCAATAAACCATTGTTTCCTAGTGGCAGTTCAAAATGTAGTTCCCCCCTTTTCCATTTGTAGGAAGCTGCCTTTAAGAATCTATGTATTAATTGTCAGACTGTCAGTAGTTTCTCATTCTGAATATGCATCTAATAATTGCCACTGGACCTATAGCAACTTCACTGCAAGCAAGCAACAATCAATTAATTAATTTTATATGCAAGCTAGTAATTTTGGAACAGCAGAATTTAGGTGTCTTAATAAACTACATTTTGTTTTTACAGAGGAAAGCTTTATGGCATTTTCAACGACAGAATCACCAGTTTATGTAAGTTACGATAAATTATTTCATAAGTTACCAGAATTAATAATTTGATATCATATTGCTTGCCATTAATAATCGGCCTTCAATACATGTATAAGCTAGATTCTATGTGTTAACTTTCTATTATATAGTGTTCATGTATGTACACAAGTACATGTATAATAAAAACCATTATTTGGCTTCAAACTTGCTTGCTATACATGTATATGTTCTAACAAAATCAATTAGTTTAATGAATATGTGGATGATCCTTTTCTGGGAATTGAGAGAATCAATTCCAATTTGACATAATAAAAAATCCTTGGAAATTAACATTTATACATGAGGAATAATGATCACTGCATAAATGCTTGTCATAAAATATTTTTATAGCTACATGTAGTGCATACACAAAAAAGAATATTATTAAGTATATCTGCCAAGCAATATCTTCTTTGGAAATTTTTATAATGATACTATGTACTAGTGGTATAAAAAATATATGAGAAATATACAAGAACATTTACCCAAATTTATTCATGTTAAATTAATATTGATTGATAATCATTCATTTTACATTATATTTTCTCAATTTATACATTTTACATTTTTGTATTGAAATTTTTTTTAAATTTATGCATTTTTTATAGTATTAAATATTTAGTAACAGACTTCTTGGAAAACCTACTTCACGGTTTTCCGTGTACATGGCATCATGTTCCAATCAATTTTTTTTTTTTTATTAATGTTACATCCAATCGAAGTGTATCAGCTGTTATTATTTTATCAGCAGTTCTTTGTAAATATGAATTTGTAAGGGACATTTCATTGAAGAAATAGAAACATACATGGTTTATATTATATTTGTTACAGGGTGGCAATATTATCACATTAGAGATACCAGAAGATGCCAATGTTCGAGCTCCACTGTATTTTGTATATGAAGGTTCTAATCAGAGACATATTACCCTTGGGCATTACCATCAAGGAAAGGTTCAGTCGTTAATTCCAGGTTTGTACTTTTGGTTATGATCAATTATTGTTATTGTATGGAATAATCAAATTAAACTGTTTTGAATATACTTCAACATTGAAATGCTTTAAGATTGTGTTGTAGTACTTAAGCATGCTCTACATCTATATCAGTATTCAAAGCTCATACGTAGTGTCATATTGAACATCTAGCAAAGTTTATGCTTTAACCTGTGCTAGCATCATCTAGCAGAGATTTGTGCTGACACTTGTGCTAGGCAACATCTAACAGAGAATTGTGCTAAAACCCTGTGTTTTGGAACATCTAGTAAAGATTTTTGCTAAAACTATGCAGGGCAAAAAAAATTTTTTTTTCTATAACTAAGCAGGGCAAAATCTAGCAAAGATTTGTACTGACATCTATGCTAAGCAACATCTACCAGAGTTTGTGCTGAAACATGTGCTAGGCAACATCTACCAAAGTGTTTGCTAAAACATGTACTAGGCAACATCTACCAGAGTTTGTGCTGAAACATGTGCTAGGCAACATCTACCAAAGTGTTTGCTAAAACATGTGCTAGGCAACATCTAGCAACCTGTTTGTTGAAACCTCTGCTAGGCAACATCTTCCAGAGTTTGTGCTGAAACCCTGTACTATGCAACATCTAGTAAAGATTTTTGCTGAAATATGTGCTAGGTAACATCTATCAAAGTGTTTGCTGAAACCTGTGCTAGGCAACATCTACCAGAGTTTGTGCTGAAACCTGAACTAGGCAACATCTACCAAAGCATTGTGCCAAAACCTGAACTAGGCAACATCTATCAAAGCATTGTGCTGAAACCTGTGCTAGGGGCACACTTGAACCTGCCATCTGGCAGTGAAATGTCAGCTGTAGCTTCAAGTTGAAGACATAATTATATTTTAAGTTAAAAGATGCCAGAGGATCAGGCACTAAAAGTACTTTCTTGGCTTAAGGTGTAAAGTAATTGTCAGGAATATGAGTAACATTTGATTTTTGGTGTTTAATACCGCTTTTAATTAACCACCAATATTTTTGGCTATTTAGTGGTGGCCAGTTTTAATTGGTGGAGTGCCCGAAGAAAACCGTCGACCTTTGATAGGAAAACTGACAATCCTAGTCAATAAAGATTTAAGTCAAGTGCACCCCCACGAACTCACATCCTCAGTGTTGGCTGGCTAGTGATTACAGGATTATGAGTAGCAGATATCATGTCAACTCCATTACATTCATATGAAGTATTGATGCATCTTTATTGTTGTTCAATTGAGAATCTAGTCTGTAGTTAATTGATCCTTTTAAGATTTTAACATCATGAATGTGGATCGGAAATAAATGTAACAAGTTTATAAAAGTACTGTAAATATATATTTTGAAACATATACTTAAATTTTAAAGATAGACATATAGTGGAAATTTTATGTATATTTAATGATTTGTGTAAAAAAAAACATCCTTCAGACTAAAAGAATCCTTTTCCTAGATCTGTGAAAACATCACTGTTGGATCTGTTAGTTGTATGATTTACCTCCCTTACAATACATTTTTTTTTCAACTGTCCTTCATGAAAAGGTTAGTAACATAGACATCAATAAGTTATAAAGATGTCATCACTGCTGGGTCCTTTTGGGGTAAGTTTAGTAAATAAATATACGTCATCAGGGACAGCCCATTTGAGGGAGAGCTTTCTGTATAAAACTGAAGTCATGTGCTCTTCTGATTGGTAGATAATGTTTGTAATAAATATTTTTTGATAGACGGATCAAAACTAGAGTTGAACAAAAATATATATAAATGCTGAATGTGCTCATTTTTTTACTACAGGGTTGAAAAGTAATGGGGGTCAGTGAAGGAATTAAGTGCAAATCTACAGTGTTTGTAAACAAGGCCATGTGAATGCCCAAAAATGCCGCATTACTTTATGTTTTTATTGTTGCAAAAGATAGGACTACTTTTGTACTTTCATGAATGATATATATGAAATTTTCTAATTTCTAAGGGAAAATCAGGTATAAATTTGATTCAAGACATAGATAAGTATTAAAGTTAATGGGAGATTTTTTACTGAATTTACCCCTTTTCGACTGATTTTCATGTGATTTTATGAAAGGGGAGACAACTAGGTATAAAGATCTGTTTGTAAGATTGTAACAACAAAATTGTTTGTCCTGTGTTCATAGAATAACTTAGTTTGATCATTTGCTATAAACATTTATAAACTTCTTCATTCTTCTTTACAAGATTCAACATAACTGAGGCAAATCTAAATTTGAATTATCAATTTGTGCCAATTCTTTCCTTGTATACAAAGTGTATAAAATACATAATGCCATTGACAATGTTTATACACATGTATTTAAAAAAAATATAGATTCTTTTCATGTAAATGTTTGAAATTTTAAAGTGCTAATTCTTTTTATAACCTTGAAAGTGTTGGTGAGACATTCAGACCTACTTGATTTATATGTTAGAGTGTTGAATGATTAGTCTAATCTTAAAGTACATTCATGGTTTGAGAAGTCTTAGTAAGAACATAAACTGACATTTCCTCAATGTGCATCCTTGTATTATTGATAAAATAACTTTCTTTACATGTTATTTTTTGTATTCAAAATTGATTTGCCTTAAAATCTATTAGCTGTCTTCTATAATTGTTTGTTAAGTTATTCTCACATGTTGCATCCTCTATGTGCATTCCTGCAATGTTCATAAAATAACGTTCTTTACATGCTATATTTTGTATTGAAAATGTAATTGCCTTAAAAGTTATAAGCTGTCTTCAATAATTGTTTGTTTGTCACTTTGCAAATGGTTTTAATTAAGTTTAAAATTGTACACGGCATAGTTAATTATCTGGTTTAGTGTTTGATTTGTGTTGTTTTCATCAACTTTTATTGAATTGCTATTGATTTGGGGAATTTCAATTTCTGTTTAACAAAAAAATAAAATTGGATCAACCTTGAAATAGAAATTGTCATGTCCCACAAACAAGTGCAAACAGCCATTATACAGTGTGTATATCCAGTAATTGACAGCAACAAATAAAGCGTTTTATGTGCCTTTTTATTGACATGGATTTTTGTCGTAATTAGGCAATAATCGGTCACATGAGAAAGAAGTAAGCGCTTCAGTTTTTCTTGTACCAGCTGTAAGTGTAGTAGTTTCAAATAATTGGAAAAAATAGAGACAGATTAAATCATTGAAATTGTTCTGATGCTTTCATGGTTATTTTCTTCCTACAGAGTTTTAGCTTTTTTTGGGGTTTTAATAGGATTATTTGTATTAAAATACAATGTTCGTTTCAACTGCTTTTAATTTTTTTTACAAATTCTGAAGATGCTAGAATAACAAACCTTTGCAAACAAAAATCAGCAGAATAGATGGAAGGAAAAATGTGAAATCATTTTGACAATATGAGGAAATGATACAGATTCGTATTTCCTGCATTGAAATATGAAAAACAATTTATAATGAACGGATGATTGATGAATCGATGTTTAACTTCCAGTGATGAATTAAATGCATTTTCAGGACAAGAACATGTTCATATGATATGAAATTTAAATATAAAAAAGAAGATGTGGTATGATTGCCAATGAGACAACTCTCCACAAGAGACCAAATAACACAGAAATTAACAACTATAAGTCTAACACCGTACGGCCTTCAACAATGATCAAATCCCATACAGCATAGTCAGCTATAAAACCCTGCTTTGTATTAGCTGTATGGACTTACACTCTGAGCCACTATGTCGAAAAGTTTAGCTACATGGCTGTGACTCTATAGTTTTTTTGTCAAGGTCATGACTTCTGGTTCTTTTGTCACATCTTTTTCCAAGCAATGCAGAAACATATCCCTTATTGTTTTGACACACCCTTAAAAAAAAGTTGCATAGCAAAACTGAATTTACGTAGATCAGAATATCAAATTAGTTTTTAGTAAGTGCAAATCATCATTTGAGTAAAAACAATCTCATTGAACTGATTGAAGTATATACATTGATGTTAGGTATATAATGTTTCTGTACTTAATAAACTTTTATCATGTAAACAAATAGTGTACAATTAAACATTGATAAGTAATACCAGAAATATTTGAAAATCTTGAAATACCAATGAACCTTTCAATAAGAAGGTCAGTAAATTCATCTACCATATATGTGCTTTCATTAGATTGGTTCGAGGTATCTATGCATTAACCACATTTTACCGGATTAAATGGGAGTTAAAAGATTAAAAGGGAATTCTAAATCTTTTAGTTTATAAAGCATTTATAAGGAATTTTTAAATTTTTTTTTTGGTGTAAATATGAAGACAAGGAAAGTTTGGGACAACTCAATGAGACACAAACCTTCAAACACAAAAAAAACAATTTCCTGATATGCCATTGAATAAATTGGAAACACAGAACGCTCAATGTATGGGCAGCTCATAATTTTCATTCATTATTCCACATGAAGATTATTCAGTAAATACTTATGATTTTCTGGTAAAGTTTTAGATTTTTATGAAAGATTAAAGAAAAAAGAAGTTTGTGACATAAAAAAATATTACAGTTTGAATGGAATGATAGCTATAGTCTTATAAAAAGCAAATATCTTTTTTTAGTATTAACATAATTTCCTAATCTGTTCCCAGACTTGACATCTTTGATAACTACGTACTTCATAGGTAACTGATATCAGATACTATTCATACATAAACTTTGGTTTTATTTCTTCTTTTTATGGTCGATAACAAACATAGAGGTGATCAGAAATATATAATGCCAATCATGGTTGTTCATTTCCTCAATAACCTTGTTTAACCTTATAGTGTTTGTTAATTAAGGTCCAGAACTACATAAATGTATATCAAGGTTGTTTTTTGTAAGTGTTGTAAGATATATACTAATTTCTGTCATTTTATCCCTGGAATGTTTTTGATTTCTTTTTGGATTAAGAATATAATGAATGTCTTTGAATCTAGGTATGTGTAATTATTAGTGAAATGTTTGTGAAAGCTATAGATAAATATATTAAGTGATTATTAATTGGGTAAATCTGTTTGATATTATGTTAAGAATTGCTGTAATGTATTTTTGACACTGTGCTGTCTATCTTAAGATTTCTTAAAGAACATCTGCACTTTTAGATTTTAGAATGCTAAAATCATTATGAACATTTTGCCTTTCAAAATTTATAAATTTATAAACTTTTGCCATTTTCCTGATCATATACATCAGATGATGATATATTGGAATTTTATAAGAGTAGTACATGTATAATATATCAGTGAGTCCCAAGTACTATTTGCAGAATGCTAGTAAAGTTACACATTTGTGTGATTTCAGGGTATATTTAGTGACTATGGGGAAACATGTATGGTGTTAGCACAGCATATATATATATGCCTAATGAATTCTGCTATTCTTGAAACTAATGTTTATCTGGCAGTGCTTGGAACTTGCTGATTATTTAATAGGGATTTGCTTTTTCTAGAAATGACAAATATCCTTTAAAATATAAGAGGTAATATATCCATGTAAATTATTTCTATAGGCCTGACTTTTGAATTTTGCATTGACAAGAGTCCAGGGTTAAGGCCTGCATGATTTACTTTAGGGGAAGGTCTGATTTATTAAAGGCCAGTAACTGTAATAATTATGCGGCCAGAAAAAGATATGGAATAATTTTATTTTGTTACAATTAAGGCATTTTAAAATGTTTCAACCACTAAAAAACATGTTCCCATGATAAATACGAGTTGTATTACCTCCCTTTGAAAAATAATTTCTCATTCATTGTTCATTTCATATGTAAGTTAACATCATAGTTCATCATTTACATTAATTGTAGCTATAAAAAGATTTGTTATGATGATAACATTTGTATTTTCTCTTCCTAAAATAACCTAATCTACAGGTACTAACAGGTAATTAGTACAGGTACAACAACTTTGTCAGGTGTAAATAGTCATAAACAACATTATATCTTCATGTTGACATCAATAATAATATAATTATCACAGTACATTACAGAATGGAGACTATATGTAACTTTTATTTTTCTGGTGAACCAGAATCGAAGACTTTAAAATTGTACTTTGAAGATATAAAGAATTACTTTTGATTCATTTAACTTTCGTGGGTACAAATTTTCATGGTTCTAACAAAATCTGCCTACAAGCCCGAAGTAAATTTGTATGATGTTGAACACTGAGATTCATAATTATCTTCAAGTTTTGATGCCCCACCTACGATAGTAGAGGGGCATTATGTTTTCTGGTCTGTGCGTCCGTCCGTCCGTCCGTCCTTCCATTTTTCCGTCCGTTCGTTCAGGTTAAAGTTTTTGGTCAAGGTAGTTTTTGATGAAGTTGAAGTCCAATCAACTTCAAACTTAGTACACATGTTCCCTATGATATGATCTTTATAATTTAATTGCCAAATTAGAGTTTTGACCCCAATTTCACGGTCTACTGAACATAGAAAATGATAATGCGAGTGGGGCATCCATGTACTATGGACACATTCTTGTTACCTATTGAATTAATTAAATATAAAACAGAGTCATAAAGTTTATAAAAGTCTGAGACCTTAACAAGAATATAAAAAAAAATGAAAATGAGCTTATACATAAATATGAAGCTTATGTCAGTTCTAAAATAAATATGATACATTTAACCAAAGCCACAGAGAGGAAGCAAAAGAGAAGGAATAACTTTATCTTATATTAAACAGTGTTTTTTGTAATAAGAATATATGTTTCTTTTGCAGAACATGATTTTGAAGAACAGCTTCAGTTGAACTTCTGTGGTTACCTAAACAACGAACTGTGTATCCTTGCAACATCAGCCTTCCAGTATTACAAAGACAGTACCTATTATTTAGCATGGTATCTTATTAATAGTGTGTATAACAGTAATTCTTTGGATGACCTTGAACTTGTAAGGTCAGATGACTTTGACCTTTCTAATGAAATCTTGGATACACTTGATGACAGACTTTACACTGCATTAACCCATTTAGAAGTACAAATACCAGAGCATTGGACAGTACTGGGAGATTTTAAAACAACAGGTAATCATAAGATTTAAAAAAAATCATTTGCACCTGCTTATAGAATACTTTTTGAGCTGCACATTTTTTAAGCCTATTTAATTCCTTCTATACATCAATGAAATCTCTGTCAACATCCTGTCACCTGCACAATGTTTCTCTTAGGATAAAGTAGATTTGTTGCATCATTTGATGTTCACCTATAAACTACCAGTCAAAAGAATAAATTGAAGTAAACATCAATTGCATAGTATGTAGAGCGTCATGCACCAGCGTTAAAGTTACTATGGAAAAGGCTTAAATACAGAATAATAAGTTTACTGAAGTTAGATCAAAATGTAAAGTGCTTCTAATATTTAGTAGTTTGCTTTAGGTACCTCTATGTACTATAGGTCAAAATTGCAACTATGAACATAAGATGTTGCCAATGAATAACACTAGGTTTGATATGAGCAAATGATCGTTTTATAGAAATTTGGCGCTTTTACATTCATGAAAAAGATGTTTATTTACATCAGACACATATTAAACAATTTCTGATCACTTTTGCATTAAATAATGTAAAAGTCTATAATAAATGATCACATCTTAAAAAATGCCATTTGAAGGTAATTAGTTATATTGCAAGTAACTTGTATACTCTTTGATGTACAAAATGTATACTAGATACAATTGTAGGTCAATATTTATTTTTGAAGTGACAGAGTTGACCTAGAAAAACATTCCCATTCAGATATTCCTGCAGCATTATTATAAAATTCAAATAAATATACTTTTTATCAGTTCCTGTGCATGTCTTTTTTTTCTTTTTTTTTTAACGTTTATTGAAATAGGTGGCTTTTTTTTACATGGATATAACTAGCTGAATTTGAAACTCCAGCAAACACTCAATAATACCTAATTTTATTGTTTTATTGACAGATTTATATTTTGTAGAAAATGACATGTTTTATATTATTGATCTGTATAGATAAACATACATGTACATATATAAATAAACTCAGGATATTAGTAATTATATGGGTTCCTGATACAAATATACTGTTATTTTTTAGGCCATTGTTGTAAAATTATTTGTTTTTTTATTTCTGTACATTTTGTCATTTATGCAATATCTTGGTCAAATAATGCATTTGATTTGGTCCTTTTATTTTCTATACTTCATATTTTGTCCTTTAATGTAGATAAAATTATTTTCATTATGCAAAGTGTATTTTGTTAGCCATATCCTATTTTATTGTCAAAATTTGAATGAAATAAGTTTCCTCTGATGAAGAGATTGGTAATCCTCTAAACTGTCCTTAGAAGTATCTTCCTTGAGAAAATTTGGATGTTTTTCTCTTGAGGAAGTTACATAAGTCTAAATGAAAAAAAGATAAAAATTGATTGAAGTAAGTGTGGGAATAAATATGAAAATATAAAGTGGCCTAAGTATGATGATACGCACAAGGATTCAGATTCATGACTTGGCTGATTGTTTTCATGTAAATAAATAATCGTTTATTTCACTGGAAACATACACTTGTAATTAATTTCAGTGATCAGGATTACAAATTTGTTTCAAGAAGGTAACTAAATTTGACTCTTATTTGCAGAATTTATTTTGTTAGCATAAATACTTTTATAAATAATATTACTAAATCGTATGATAACAGGATGACATGATTAAGACAATATTAGACACAAATCACTGTTTTTTTTTATACATATGTTTCACTTTTCTTTTGTAACAAGTTTTGTATTGACGTATCACTTTTAAATAGTATTGTGTAAAGAAGATATTTTAAATATATATTTTAAAAGATTCACTAGTTGTTTTCTTGGAATTTCATTACACATCTAGATTCCTGTATTCTGAAAATATTTTGTTTACATGTATCTGGATATTTATAAATGTTTTCTGACATGTAAAACAAAATCAATTTATAAAAACACATATTGAAAATGAAACTTTCCAGTATTAGCCTAACATGACATGTGCTACGAATATTTAGATTTGTTTTATGATTGTAGATTTAACTCAGCCTCTGGACAAGTCAACTTTATTACATTTTACTGCACAGTTAGGACTGTTTAGAGTGGCATCATTTTTCTTGGATAAACCTGGTGGAGATATAGCATTGAAAACACCAAATCGTCATGGTTACTTGCCGAGAGAAATAGCAGCGGAGCATGGTTACACAGAGCTTACAGAATTGTTAACTGAGTTAGTAGTTGTTTACATTTTCGCAGTACCATTGCTTTGTTGTTTTCTTTTAAATCTGTTTTATAAGCTTGCACTACTATACATGTTTAATATATGTTATCATGACCCCATAGCTGTCCTTTCATTCCTGTAGAAGTCAATGCTTGTAATATAATTTATTAAACTTTTTCAAAAAATGTAAGTACTGTGGATTCATTTATTTTCGGGGTACCAATTTTCGTGGATTATTGAAATCTTACATGTTCGTTGATATTGAATTTCGTGGTTTTGCCGAAGTCTGCATACATTCCTATGGAAAATTTGTTATTCGTTGAATATTTAATTTCACGGCTCACCTGTACCCATGAATCAATGAAATTTGGTATCCAACGAATAATAATGAATCCACAGTAGCCGATAGTTTCTCATCATATTTAAAAGAATATATTTGAATGAATTTGAAAACTTAAAGGAAGGAGAAGTATCCTTATACTGTATGTTTCAGTGATATATACCAAATAACTTTAAGTTTGGTTATTTTTGCATGCATTTTTTGTTGAACAGTTGACAAAATTGCAAGATTTATTATTGAAATTTCAGTAATGCTGCATGCAATTGAATAACACTTCCAAAATTAAAAATGTATTTTTTTTTTCTTTTTCAAAACTTACTTCAATGCCATTTTTGCAATAATTATGAAATGTCAAAAATCTCTGAAATTACAGTACATGACAATTGTCCTACTACAATTTAAAGAAAAATTTCCCCAAGTTTTCAGTCAAAATATTGTACAGTTAAGAAATAATTCATGGGGGCTTGAATATATCATGATTTTACCACCGATCGGCCCTTTATGACAATTATTCCTTGAGCGTTAGCGAGGGGTAAAATATCAGCATAAAGGAACAACCCATGGTAAAATCACGATATATTCAAGCCCCATGAATTATTTCAATTATAATAGGACAAATAAAGCAATTCTATTGAATCAAAGTGCTCTTGGTGGAGGCAAATATTTGCTGTTCCCATAAAATAAACTCACTATTAAATTGACATAAAACAACGGATCAAACTGAATTAGTGACATTCTTAAACTATTTAATATAATGTATTTAGATAGTTTTGGATGAATTTGAATGATAAGCTCCTGATATGTCTTATATGTATAAAAAAATATATTTTTGTCAGCTAAACTTTTCTTCGTGTCCAAAGAAAGACATGAAAATGGAAACCAAGGATGCGAGTTCATTTGCAGAATATCTAACTCAAGATTTGTGAAAAGTCTTATATGTATAAAAAAATATATTGCTTATAACACATTTTAGCAATGTTTGTTTAGGTTTCCTTGTTGTGATAATTTTCGGTTTCACAAGCGTGTATTTTCTCTTAAAAGCTTATATTCTTACGTTATTGTTCTATAATGTGGGGAAGCTCATTCATAAAAAATCATATGATGTGGGTGTACGATCAGAACAGCCCAGGCAATATATTTTACCACGGGTGTGTACTCCAAAGCATTTGAAGGATGTCATGTTAGAATTTAATACAATTAGAGTGTTCTAATTTGCTATGACACCTGTATCAGTTTTATGCAGCATGTAACACTTTTTATGATGGTTTAATTGAAATCAATAGAAATTTCCCTTTCTGTTTGTGAAAAGCTATATCTTAAATTTGTGTATCAAATCATAAAATAACCAAATTACCTGAATATTCTTATCCGATTTGCCGATATATTCTTATATCCAATATTCGATTACACGATAAAATTAACATTAAACATATAGGAAAGGGTTTGGTGTTTTGAAATAATATTACAATAGCCGATATATTCCTTTAACCGATATCCGATTAGGTGGAGTCTACTGTACTCTCTTTACCACAGTATCTCAGTATAAAATCTATAGAGCTAATAATTTGATATATATTATAAAAAGAACAAATTATGAACATACTGATAAAAGTTTCTATTTTTGATATAAATGTTTTTTATCAACCAAAATACTAATAAAAGTAGTATCACATATATAATTCACAAATATTGTTTTATGTTCAAATAATACTCATTATTCTTTTTGTAAATAAGTAGTCTTAATATAAGTAGCTAGAATCTGCTAGCTAAAGATGTAAAAAAGAAGATGTGGTATGATTGCCAATGAGACAACTATCCACAAAAGACCAAAATGACATAGACATTAACAACTATAGGTCCCCATACGGCCTTCAACAATGAGCAAAGCCCATACCGCATAGTCAGCTATAAAAGGCCCTGATAAGACAATGTATAACAATTCAAACGAGAAAACTAACGGCCTTATTTATGTAAATAAATGAACGAAAAAAACAAATATGTAACACATAAACAAACGACAACCATTGAATTACAGGCTCCTGACTTGGGACAGGCACATACATAAATAATGTGGCGGGGTTAAACATGTTAGCAGGATCCCAACCCTCCCCCTAACATGTTTTCTAAAAATAACTCTTGTCTCTATGGATGCTACCACCCCTTTTTCATGGAAAATCTAAATTGCAACCTGTTAGTTTCCTAGAAAAAACAACAGCAAAGAGTCTTAAGCTTTGATCTTCTAAGTTGGGGTTTGACAATTTTCTTGTATGTTTTCCTGTTTGTCATGACTCATGGCATATTTATTGTATATACTCTCAGATATAAGGGTTGCTTGTGCTTTGAGACTAAAAGTGAATTTTATATTCCTAATATAAAGTAAGGGGTTACTACATTTAATACAGATTATAACTTGTTGATATTTTCCCCTTTTATTGTAATTAATGAACTTCTGGTGAAGCTTAAGGTGACTTCACTTTACTTATTCAAATTTAAGAGGTATCTGTCTAAAAAATAGTTCTGACTTTGTATACCTTTAATTAATACATTAATGAAACTTTTCTCATTGTATTTAACCAAAAGGTGAAGGTTCGTGAGTTATTTCAATTGTTTGCATTATGTCCTGTTTTCTAGGTCAAGGTCACAAACTTAATTAAATATAGTTCTGCTTAACATATCTTATGTACCCTTATATAATATCATATCAGTTTGAAAATTATTACCCTTTTTTTTATTTTACAATTCTAAGTAAATGATTATTTTCCATTACCAGAGGGAATGTGTAAAGTCTTCCTGCAAGGTCAAGGTCATATTTAAAATTGCATACATTCTATGTACAGTTATTTCAATTTGTGTAGATAAAGGGAATTAACATGTTTCAAATTGGTATGTCTGAAGGTCTTACCTGATTAACCTTTAGATGAAACAATCATACCCCAAAATAATAAGGTCAAGAACATTTAAAGCTTGAAATCACAATATGTCTTTTATTTTTCGTTCGTACCAAATTTTGTGAATGAAGAAAAAAAATATGAGTCATTTGTACTTTACAAAAGTTTTCATCAAATTTGAATAAAAATATTTATTGAGGCCCCTTGATGGGCAGCATGGCATACACATTCACATTCACAAACATTGCATCTATTGAAATATTAGAAATATTCACCTATCAAAAATTTGTACTTTTTAGAAGAGAACATTTTGTTTAAAGTCTAGTTTACATGAGACTTTACAAAGATATGTTCTGTAGAGCTTTTTGCAGAATAATAACTGTAACAACACATTACAATATTAAGACATACAAAACATAAAAAACATACACATTAGACATTGGCGGATCCAGGGGGGGGTTCCAGGGGTCTGAACCCCCCTTTTTTTGGCCGATCAATGCATTTGAATTGGGACATATAGTTGGAACCCCCCCTTTGTCCTGGGTTGGGAACCCCCCTTTTTAAAATGGCTGGATCCGCCCTGTTAGACATACAACATAAAACAGCTACAGTATATTCCAATAATTTGTAGTTCACATATGCCCACTAAATTCATAAATTATTATCCCACGAATTATAATGAACCCACAATACTTCCATAGAATATCTACTACAATATTCTGGTCTTCTATCAGTAAATGAATTTCGTCTTGCTTATTAACGCATTAATTCTGTCTTATCTTAATGAAAATGTAATATGTCATAAATCTCTACCCATAGAACTATGTACAAATCTTGTCAACATCTTGTTAGCTTTCGTTGTAGGTATATTTGTTTATTTCTTAATTAATAACCACTAATCATGATTAGGGCTGTTGTAAAGATTTGTTTCTTATTTATTACAGATACAGTCAGAATTTTGTTCGATTGGATCGTAGACCAATTTTTCATCGCCATGGTATTATTCATTTCCAAGAGAATGGTGATTATACTTTAACAACATATCTACAGAAACCTATAGGTGAGTACGAATTACCATTTTGATTGATTGTGTTGATACGAAAACAAGACAGGTTAGATATTTGAAAACCAAGAAAACTGTATTTATATGGAAGTTATTAAATTCTTGGTGCCCATGGATATCTTGTTGTTCAAAGTGGAAAAAATGACGTTATGATTTATAAATCAAGATGTGGAATCGTGCAAATGTCTTATCAAGTAATGTAAAAAAAAGGGCAACGTTATTGCACGACAGATTTTAGGATCACCTTTGATTTCGTTGACGAATGGGTACCTTGCTAGAAGGTCATATTAACAGGTCAATTCATCGAAAAACAGATGAAAACATGTTTACTGACTTTCTATGTGTAGATTGTTATGAATGACTTCTTAAAATAAATAACTATATATAAACACTTGTACGGTCCCAGTTTCTACATTCTTCAGTCGTTTTTCCGTTCATCCCCTCCATCACAAGAATGCTGCCAATCAGGAGTGTAGTGACTTTCAAAACAATACACACAGTTAGGTTGTATAGTCATTAAAATACATCAAAAGGATTAGTTAATTATGCTAATTATAAACAATAGATGCCTTCAGCAGCAGGTAGAAAGGAATGGTATCGTAAACGAATCATAGATCATTGCTATTATTTAATTATATTATTTTATTACCAAAGTGTTATTACATTGACCGAGAATTTCGGCATTTTTCCGTGTTTTCTTGTCCTTGAATGATCATCTTATAGGATTAATTAATTGATTGATTGATTTGTCTTTAAAGTAGCTCTTCGAGTGATTGGTTTGTCTTTAAAGTAGCTCTGTCAGGAAGTATTTAAATCACAAAGTTAACCAATAACATATATTTATATGATCTCAACATGCAAAAAATGACTATGTTAATATGAACCCAATTCTGGTAGTGGAATTAAGATTGCTGTGGAAATTTACTTTTTAACATCAAAAAGCCTTACTGTTTTGCATTTTGTTATATTAAGCACATTTTTCCCTACTGTTATGTTGGCACCAGATAAATGAGCTTTAGTCAAGGTGGAATAGTATTTTTTCTGCAGAATCTTTATTACGAATCATTAGCAATAAGTAAACACATGTGGCATATATATTTGTAAACAACTGATCAAAAACAACTGATCAATACAGGAACTTAAAATATGACCCTTGTCATCAACAGCCCTTTAAAAGGGATTGATTTCTAGCAGACGTTACAAATGGATGGGTACATCTGGTTACTATTGCAGTGCTAACTACATGGTAAAAGTGTTATAGATCTATACCAGCAATGATGGCCCTCAAAGTTTTTATGGTTTCAGCAAAGCACTTGATTCCTTGTCCCAAGAACAACAATTGTTTCACATATCCTGTCACCTACCTGTTGACTTACAGATTGCCAAAGTTATTGTAATTCGCCAAAATTGCAGAAGAGGGACTGTTTTAACCATGAGTCAGTCTTTCATTTTTGTCAGATCCTTTTTAAATTGGATAATGGTTTCAACTCAACAAAAAATAGAGAGAAGCAGAAATATCTGAAATTCAATGGGACAATTTTTGGGGGAGGGGAATCTATAAATATATTTAGATCCTCTTCAAATTTGTATGAAGGTTTTCACTCATCAAAACTTTGAATAAGCTCAATAAAAAAAAATGAAATTGGAAAGAGAAAAAAAAATAGAGGGAGGGACTTGTATTGATGTCACCCAGAAAAACAAGATGGGGTTTCATTTATCTTCAGATACTCTATTAAAATCTTAAATGAGTTCAATAATCAGCATGGTATTAAATGGGGGACTTGTATCATATCAAGTAGTAATTGAGTTATGGATGCCAGATAAGAGAGCTTGCTCGCTAAAGGTTCTTTTCAATTTTTATGAAGAGCTATTCTATTTTGAGATGTATTTGTCTTTTGGATCTCATCCATTTGTCAAATTGCACATGAAAAGATAACAACTAGAGCCCCTCCTAATTTCCTAACACTTAAGTATTGCATAAACAGATGCAGAATAATTGTAATAAAAATTTTGTTGGCTTTCATTTATTTATATTGAGCCTACTGGTGTAAACAAATGTAAAGTGGAATTGTTGTACAAATGTTAATTCTTTGTATTCTAATTATTGTTGTAATATTGCAGCGGAAGATATACATCTCATACAAGCTTTTGTCGACAATATGAACCAAAACAATAGTGGCTTAATACAAAGCCAGACAGACTGGCCCGAACAGCAAGCAGGTATGTTTTAATTTAATTTCAAACATATATCATGCTTGTGTGTGTGTGTTTCTTGTTTTCTTCAGAATCGTAAGATTTTTATGTAAAAAACTGAGTTTAAAAATTGAAATCTTTTTACCTATAAAGTGAAACTGTAAATTCTGAAATTATTGCAATGTTAATGAAATTAATGAGACTAGCTGGGTATAGTTATAGTAAGAAGTTCTATTCTGAATAAGATACATATACATATATCTGTACGTAGATTTGCCTGAAAATCGCAATAAATATTCTTGTATTTTTGTCCACTTATTAAAACTGCAATAATAAATGGATACAATAAATTTTAATTTTTGAATTTTCAGTAGTATGCTACACATTAAGATCAACTAACAAATTGGACAATAGTCAGCACTAAATGCATTTTAATTTAAGTAGAACAAGTCATGCATGAAATTCTGTAATTCTGATGTTTTATTTAAGTTAGCAATAACTCCTTTTACTTGGTAGCTTAGAGATCAGTAAAGTCCTGTATAAATAATCACAAAGACTAGTTGGAAGAAAATTATGTACTAGAATACTGTAAATTCAGAAATAATTGGGATGATTTTGTTTTTTCAAAAAATGGGACAGTATAACGTTAGCAATAATTAAACCTCACATTCATAATTTTCTGCAATCACATTTATTAGATCTTGCATCTTTACCAGCTCATTAATGAGTGATCCTCAAATGCATGCATTGATTTCTGCATTTAAGGTATGTACCGGGTAGCTAATGTACTCATAGACTTGTTCCTGTCTTTTATCAGGCTCATATATTTTTTTTGTCATTAAAGTTTCTGAAGGCCTTTTGTCTTAACAAGCTGTTATAACTGGTTAACAAATAACATTTTATCTTTCACAAAGGGGATGTAATGATCACGAAGATTATTGATGATCTGAAAATGAAATGAATTTCTATAATTGGAACGCAATACCCATGAGATGTCATTTGATATTAGTTCTATCTTTTGTACTTTTGTTTTAAAAAGAATTAACAACTTATTGTGAAAAATGAGTTTATTGAACTGTTATTTATGAAAAGTCTTTACAATCAAATTTGTAAATTTTAATTGTTCGTTTAAAAATTTAGGAAAATATTATCATGGTTGCACTTTATAACCTTAGGACAAAGTTTCGATTGAAATATTATTTATGCAGTCCATACATTTTCCTTGTCCACCCTTTAACAGTACTGAAAGTGTTAAGTCCAACAAAGGGTTGTCTAACTTGTCTTGAACATGTAGTAAGGTTAGAGTTGAATTCTTGAATTGACTCTGTCTCTGCTTCTGCCATCTCATCCTTGGTGTTTTTCTCACTCTTTGGTAACCAGTCATTGCTCTTACTTCTAAAGGCTGAGAAATTGGAAGAGCATAGCAAATATCAGTTTTAAAATTTTAAGTTAAACCTGACTGATAATTGTATACTCACAACCACCTATACATTGGGGTTAGCAAGCTTCCTCAACAAGACCACCCAGGCAGTTAGGGGAGACAATTTTGTGGTAGCATTTATCATACTGGTTACAAGAGCGCAATTATTCGTAATGCATTTTCCATAGGGTACCACTGATGTTCCGTATTTTTTCTAGAAGACTAGACAAACTAGGGAAAAACGGGTAGCAGTTCCTGTTACTAGAAATGCCAGTGTTGCATGACAACCAAAAAAATATATAGGGTCATGCAGCTCAAATTGACTTGAAATGCAGTTGAAAAAGATCGTCTATTTTTTTTGCTTAATGAAAAGGCATATTTCTAATAGCTCCGACTTGCAGAAAGGGAAATTGGATAAGCTTTCGATTAAATGTAATTCCAATCCTGTATCATCCAATCAGAAGCTGTATAGGGTTCTATTCTGAGTACCATCTTGGGGTAAAAAAACTTGCTGGGGTAAAAAACTTGCCGGTAAAATGTAAACAAATAATTATGCTCTTGTAACCTACTCTTAGCTGTTTATTTTGATTTTTTGACAGGTCAAGTATTAAAAAAGGGAGATCATTTAAATCAAATGTCATATTGAAGTAATTTTTGAAGGTCATCTAAGCTGTAATTATGCAGGAAAAAGATTGAAATCAACAAACGGTCAAAAATATCATAACATATTCTTTGAATCACTCTTTAAGGATGTTCGCTATTCTATTTAAAAATAACAAGCTTTTTAAAAGAGTGTTATAAATTAAAAGAATACAAATAAAGAAACTAAAAAAGCAGAAAAAAATGGAGGGTCTGTGTGTTTGTTTTCGAGATATAAGCCGTTAAAAATTTGGCGGGAAATAAATCTCTCTAGATTTTTCTTACACTTAACATTGGCAACTTTTTTGTTTAAAAAACTACGAAAAAATTACAAGGATTTCATAAGATTTTGAAATATGGCTTTTTAAGTATAATGTTATAAAAATGTGGAAAGAAAAGTAGGGGTTAGTGGGCATTTTTTTAAATGTTAATCCATGGATAAAACCAGAGGATTCCGAAAAAAATCTGGAAAAAAATTCAAAAAGTTTAGGAGCAAACTTCTTAATTTGGTTTATTTGTCCTTTTACTGCTTTAATTAAAGTTCATCTTATCTTAACAGTTCTTCACTGATATGTCGTGGGACTACTTATAAATCTTATCCCATCATTTGTGTCTTTGAAATTCCATTAATTTGAGAATAAAGTAAATATCACAAGTCAGTTTTATATGTTCATTACAAATGTTTACCATTGGGAACAATGTATATATATACAACTTGTCTAAACATCAACCCAATTATGTTAGAATAGTTACAAATCAGCTGAAATATCTATTGTAAAGGATCCTACAAATTAATGTAAGATACAGTAACAGAAATAATTATATATATAAGTATGTCTGAACCAGTGACAACTCTACAACAGATTTATCCATGGGATCACCAGCAGTGATGGTGATACAGGGCTGTGTACATTCTGTATATACAACTCGTTTAAACATCAACCCAACAATGTTAGATCTGTAAAGGAGTAGGTCCAGTAAGACCCCTTTTTGGCCCCAAAATATAGCAGTTTTACAAAATTGTTCAAATGTAAACTTTTAGTAATTTATTGGACAGAAGAATGCTTCTGCTACATAAATATGGGCTGTTTTTATACGACCGCAAAATTTGAAAAAATTTTCGTCGTATATTGCTATCACGTTGGCGTCGGCGTCGTCGTCGTCGTCCGGCGTCCGAATACTTTTAGTTTTCGCACTCTAACTTTAGTAAAAGTGAATGGAAATCTATGAAATTTTAACACAAGGTTTATGACCACAAAAGGAAGGTTGGTATTGATTTTGGGAGTTTTGGTCCCAACATTTTAGGAATTAGGGGCCAAAAAGGGCCCAAATAAGCATTTTCTTGGTTTTCGCACTATAACTTTAGTTTAAGTTAATAGAAATCTATGAAATTTTGACACAAGGTTTATGACCACAAAAGAACGGTTGGGATTGATTTTGGGAGTTTAGGTTTCAACAGTTTAGGAATTAGGGGCCAAAAAAGGGCCCAAATAAGCATTATTCTTGGTTTTCGCACAATAACTTTAGTTTAAGTTAATAGAAATCAATGAAATTTAAACACAATGTTAATGACTACAAAAGGAAGGTTGGTATTGATTTTGGGAGTTTAGGTCCCAACAGTTTAGGAATTAGGGGCCAAAAAGGGACCCAAATAAGCATTTTTCTTGGTTTTCGCACCATAACGTTAGTATAAGTAAATAGAAATCTATGAAATTTAAACACAAGGTTTATGATCATAAAAGGAAGGTTGGTATTGATTTTGGGAGTTTTGGTCCCAACAGAATAAGGGGCCCAAAGGGTCCAAAATTAAACTTTGTTTGATTTCATCAAAATTGAATAATTGGGGTTCTTTGATATGCCGAATCTAACTGTCATGACTGTGTATGTAGATTCTTAACTTTTGGTCCTGTTTTCAAATTGGTCTACATTAAGGTCCAAAGGGTCCAAAATTAAACTTAGTTTGATTTTGACAAAAAATGAATCAGTTAGGTTCTTTGATATGCTGAATCTAAAAATGTACTTAGATTCTTGATTATTGGCCCAGTTTTCAAGTTGGTCCAAATCGGGGTCCAAAATTAAACTTTGTTTGATTTCATCAAAAATTGAATAAATGGGGTTCTTTGATATACCAAATCTAACTGTGTATGTAGATTCTTCATTTTTGGTCCTGTTTTCAAATTGGTCTACACTAAAGTCCAAAGGGTCCAAAATTAAACTTAGTCTGATTTCAACAAAAATTGAAATCTTGGGGTTCTTTGATATGCTGAATCCAAAAATGTACTTAGATTTTTTATTATGGGCCCAGTTTTCAAGTTGGTCCAAATCAGGATCTAAAATTATTATATTAAGTATTGTGCAATAGCAAGTCTTTTCAATTGCACAGTATTGCGCAATGGCAAGAAATATCTAATTGCACAATATTGTGAAATATCAAATTTTTTTTTAATTAGAGTTATCTTTCTTTGTCCAGAATAGTAAGCAAGAAATATCTAATTGCAAAATATTGTGCAATAGCAAGATTTTTTTTTAATTGGAGTTATCTTTCTTTGTCCAGAATCAACTTAAATCTTTGTTATATACAATATACAATGTATATTCACTTTTTACTACCAACTGATAAATTATAATAAATAACATTCAGTGATAACAAGCAGTTTTTTTTACATCTTCATATTTTATGATGTATTTAAATGAGTAGTTATTGTTGCAAACTCCATTAGAAATTTTAATTGAGATTAGTTTTGGAATAAGGGAAAGGGGGATGTGATTAAAAAAATTGGGTTCAATTTTTCTCATTTGAAATTTCATAAATAAAAAAGAAAATTTCTTCAAACATTTTTATGCCCCACCTACGATAGTAGAGGGGCATTATGTTTTCTGGTCTGTGCGTCCGTCCGTCCGTCTGTCCGTTCGTTCGTCCGTCCGTTCGTCCGTCCGTCCGTTCGTCCGTCCGTCTGTCCCGCTTCAGGTTAAAGTTTTTGGTCAAGGTAGTTTTTGATGAAGTTTATGCATAAGTCCAATCGACTTCAAACTTAGTACACATGTCCCCTATGATATGATCTTTCTAATTTTAATGCCAAATTAGAGTTTTTACCCCAATTTCACGAGAGGATTGATATTCAACAGCATAGTGAATTGCTCTAAGAGAAAACAAAAATTTTAAGTTCATTAGAACACATTCATTCTGTGTCAGAAACCTATGCTGTGTCAACTATTTAATCACAATCCAAATTTAGAGCTGAATCCAGCTTGAATGTTGTGTCCATACTTGCCCCAACCGTTCAGGGTTCAACCTCTGCGGTCGTATAAAGCTACGCCCTGCGGAGCATCTGGTTGACAATACAATGAAAATATATCGGGTACTAGCACCACAAAGTCATGCTAAATTACTGAAATCTTCCCAATTCTAGTATTTTAGTTAAATTTTAGACGGTTTTCGTGTAAAACAAAAGTGACCGCATTCATGTTCATCCTTAATATTAAAATCTAAGTTGTATTTTATGATAATACATAATATATATAAAGGTTGAGGATGAACACGGATGCGTCCACTTTCATTTTTGACAAAAACCATCTGAAAAGTGACATTTTTCGGCATATTTGGTAGATTTTTCATATTTCAGCTTGAATCGGTTCGTTTTTTATGATTAAATCAGTTAAAATCTTTCACAAAAACTAATTGATTCAAATAAAATAGACACTTAAGTGTACAAAAAGTGGCCAAAATACTTTGTCAGATGAACCTGAAATTTGAGGCCAAAATCGGTCCTTACCGGACCTTCTCCTTTGCTTTCGCAAATTTTTTGTTCTTCCCTCGCCGGGATTTCGAAGTCATGCTACTGAGATATCGTGACACCAAATCGTCTGTACTGTATCCAGTGCGCTAGACCACTATATATATATATAGCTAGGTGTTCATTTACTGTGCAAATTTGTATTGCAAAATGGTCTCATCCTGGAAAAAATTAAGCATTTCATCCCAGATCCCCAAAAATAATCATTCATCATTAGTTCCAATAAATGTAAATCCATACTTCCTGGTGAAAAAAAGGCCAAATACTTGACAAAAAGATTTTGATTCATAACAATCTACATCATTTCAAGGCAAAAATGAGCACTATATTGAGACTATTATAGAAAACCAATATAATCCAAGAAATATTGCCAACATCATCCTTTGTGAGCTTGACAACTCTTAAAAGACTTACTTTTCTTCAGAGTTCAGTTAAGACTGATGTTTGTAAGAGGAACAATTATGTGATGAATGAACCAAACATGATATTTTTGAATCAGATTTGCTTTACAATTACCAAATACCAATAACCTTTATGTTTTAGCAATGCTTACATAAAAATTGATCAGCCTGGGACTAAATAAATCAAAGCAAAATACCAGTAATGATGATTTAACAATGCTTACATTAAAATTGATTGATGTTTTTTTTTTCTGGAGAAAAGCCTATTTTTTCTGTGACCTGGGACTTTAAATAAAGCAAAGCAAATATTTTGTTAAACTAAAAAACTCTTATGCGACAAGTCAAGAGGGAAAAGAACTACTTCATATTTGTATTACATTCATAGTCTTTAGTTTTTAATGCTTTCTGAATCAGTTGATTTTTCTAGATAACCTTGCTTATTCAATCAAGTATTTTATATTCAAACAAAAGTGTTCTGTCCCAATCTATTAAAGCTGTTAAACACATTTTATTCTGATAACTGTGTTTACTTCAAACTTGTCTTTGGAATGGAAAATGCATTATGGTACATGGAAACATGTTGCTACTAGAATATGGTTTGTCAAAGAGTAGATAGAATGAGCTTAAAATACAAGAAAATTAATTGTTTTTCCCTATTTTCTTTCAGATACTGGTAACAATTTGGAAGAAAATGCAGATTCTTCGTTCAGTGATATCCTGCAAAAATCAAAAGACATTCATGTTGCCATAGAAACATTAGGGGATTTAGATAAACCTGAAAACGAAATGGCCGATCAGGATGGAACTCCAGGTGACCTTGACAGTGAGAGAAGGACATCTATTGAGGGAATGGAATACAGCACAAACAATAATATAGAAGCCAATGCTGGTTATGGTGAGTACATATATTTGGAAATTTGGTCTAAAAACAAGCTCTTCTTAGGGAGCTACCATTTGATTTTTATGGGGGGGGGGGGGCTAGGATGAAATTTGAAAAAAAGGCAGGACAGGATTTTGAGTTAAAAAAAAGGCAGGATAAGTAACTTGGCAAAAAAAAAGGCAGGATAACAATTGTGGTAAAAAAGTCAGGATAAGCTAAGAAAAAAAAAGGCAGGACCGAATAGACTGAAAAATAAATAGGCAGGACAGAGATTACAACTAAAAAAAAAGGCGGAAACAATTTTTCATCCTAGCCCTCCCCATAAAAATCAAATGGTAGCTCCCTTATTTGGTTCAAATGTATATATATTTACTGGTAAATAATACATTTGTTCTGGATATCATCAATGAAGATAGAGATTAAATGATTGTCAATCCCTAACATCACTGTGCACACTCTTGGCTACATTTTGGTGGCAAGTTTTAATATGTGGAGGAAACAGGACAGAACTTCAATCTTTGGCTGGAAACTAGGAATCCTAGTTAAATAAGATCATAGTCAAGTTAATGCACCTGCTACATGCTGGTTTCTAACTTACAACCTAAATGTTGACAGTCTAATGAATGCTGTAGTTGAAATCACATAAGCAACACGACGGGTGCCACATGTGGAGCAGGATCTGCTTATCCTTCCGGAGCACCTGAGATCACCCCTAGTTTTTTGTGGGGTTCGTGTTGTTTATTCTTTAGTTTTCTATGTTGTGTCATGTGTTCTATTGTTTTTCTGTTTGTCTTTTTCTTTTTTAGCCATGGCGTTGTCAGTTTGTTTTAGATTTATGAGTTTGACTGTCCCTTTGGTATCTTTTGTCCCTCTTTTAGACCAATCTGTAACTTAGGGCCCTCAGATAAAATGAGATATGAGATACTTTGATGGGATAGCAGCCCAATGACACAAAAATAAGCAAAAGAGTTTATTTCTTAAGAGTCTGCTACTATATATGCTCAAGTCATGTAAGATATTTCACAACTCACAAGTCATTAAAGCAGAAGTTGCCATAGTTACCTATTGTTTACATTTCCTCTTATTTGACTCTGATTCTGATTTGGTTTTGTGCATTGTATGAAAACTTATAATTTATCTGCAGTCTGTCTAAATCTCTAGAAGTATTAAAATTTCTTGTCCTTATCATTTGAAGTGTGGTACATCATTTGATAAAAGTTTTGACATTTCATAATTTGAAGTACTAGATATAATAATCTTGCAAAAACATCAATGCAGATAAAACCGCAAAATAAATATAAAAGAACTTCTAATGCAGTTGAAACTGCAAATTAAATGTATAATAAATAGAAATGCAGCAATCGTAAAATGCTGGAACATCATTATGTTGACTTGGATATTGTTTGTTTATCGTGGACGTTGACATCAACCTCTTCTTAATTGATTCACAAATCAGATTGTAGAACAGATGGAGACGAAACTTACGGAATAAATGAGTTATTGAGTAATTCATTAATGGCGAATAGTTTGGTTGTAATCAATTTGTTATGTTTTTCAGAAGAAAAGGTTAGATAAGCATCTTTAATATAGTTTTTTTTAAAGTTCTTTATCCTTAACAATGTTAATGCACTTAACAGTGCAATATGCCATGTACTTTTTCTGATCTTTGTTCTTTCCCGCTTCAATGCAAGAGTACACAATGGATTGCTTGCCAGAAAATTTTAACCACAAATGTTTTATATATCACAGGGGGATGTAGTTCAACAGATTTTAACCAGAAAGCACAGATTAAGTTGTCAATACTAGTAATTGGTTGTTTATTTGAATGTTTTTTTTATACATGTACATACAAGGGAATAAAAAATACCCATAATTAAAGACCTCACTGATTTAGCTTTGAAGACATTCTGATTTATATTTGTCTATATATTTGGGCATATTACTACTTATCGAAAAATACCTTGTTATTGCCTTTTTCACCAAGACAATCTATATTTTATATTTACTGTACAAAGGCCTTCAGTTGTCTGGTTTGAATCATTCTACATTTCTCATTTAGGGGAAATAAGTTGGTAGCAGCTATATCATGTGTTCACAGATCATTTTCATACATTGTATTTCACATCTAGGGAAAAAGTAATGTTTATATATAAATATCCTGTCCATAGTATGTCAAAAACATTGTCTATATAATATCTACTACATACATGTCTAAAATGTGGGAACATAGCCAGATGAACTTTTTTACTTAGAAATCTTGAATTTTAGGGAGAAAACTGTCAGATGGAAATGGAACAATAATAGATTTACTTTACGCATGGAAAAGTTATACATCTCCTATTTTATTATTAGGGCCCCGCCGACGGCGGGTCGCCCTATAGTGATCAGTCTGTCCGTCCGTCCGTCCGTCTGTCCATCCGTCCGTCCGTCCGTCCTTAACACTTTCGTGTCCGCTCCATATCTAGAGAACCGTTATGATTTCATACTTAATACTTAACATGATTATTAACCAACACCAGAGGGTGTGTCATGTTGTATGTACAACTTCCTAGGTCAAAGGTCAAGGTCAAAAACTGGTTTCAGTTGACAACCCCGTGTCCTGTGGTGAAGATCGTGTCCGCTCCATATCTAGATAACCATTATGATTTCAAAGTTTATACTTGACATCCATTTTAACAACCACCAGAGGGTGTGTCATGATGTATGTACAACTTCCTAGGTCAAAGGTCAAGGTCAAAAACTTTGGTTTCGAGTTGACAATCCTGTGTCCTGTGGTGAAGATCGTGTCCGCTCCATATCTAGATAATCGTTATGATTTCAAAGTATATACTTGTCATACATTTTAACCACCACCAGAGGGCGTGTCATGATGTATGTACAACTTCCTAGGTCAAAGGTCAACGTCAAAAAAACTTTGGTTTCAGTTGACAACCCTGTGTCCTGTGGTGAAGATTGTGTCCGCTCTATATCTTGAGAACCGTTATGATTTCAAATATTATACTTGACATCCATTTTAACCAACACCAGAGGGTGTGTCATGATGTATGTACCACTTCCTAGGTCAAAGGTCTTTCTGTCTGTTGGTCTGTCCATCGCTAACAAATTTGATCCACATTATATTTTGAGAGGACAGCTGTTATTATTTCATACTTTATACCTGACAAACATTTTCAACTTAACATATATATTAACCAACACAAGAGAATGTGTCATAATGTATGCATCCTAGGTCTAAGATCAGTCTGTCGGTCTGTCCATCCGTTCGTTGTTCTTAACAAATTGTGTCCGCTCTACCTCTCGAGAACCATTAATATTTCATACTTTATACTTGGTGGGTCATAATATATTGAAGGCATAATTCTAAAAATATGTGACAAATATCAATTGGGCAGCACCTTTAAACATATTGTTAAAACATCAATCCATATATCCAGAAGTCACCTTAGAGTAGTAAACAATGAGTTCACATCATGCAGTCATATCACTATTATACTATGAAAGTAAGATGAGAATATTTATCAGTTTTAACTTAAAATCTTAGATCAAAATCACACATGAGACTATGTAATAACTTCAAATAATGCTTCATATCAGATTATCCATACAACTTATTTACCCCACGTTATTGGCTCCCATCTCAATGATATCTAGTTTGTTATATTTTTATATTGTGTTTTTTTTCGAAAGCAAAGCCAATTTGAAAAGTCATAGGTTTTACCAATAGAATACCCCAGTCCTAAAAAGAATAAGTACAAATCACTTTGAGGGATTTGAAACCTTGTAATTAGGTTCTATGAAATATGATTATATTTGTAGTCCTGATTTAAGATGACCCCAATTTATGTAAATTGCTACAAATCTAACAACAAAGCAAATGGATTATATCTCATCTAATTCCTGTCTGATCAGATTAGACTTCTATGGAACTGGCTGACTCTGTTATTCTCTATCAATTTCTATTCTGTTTGAAACATTTATGAACAAAAGAACCATCATTTATGTAGACCTGTTATCTTTTATCATCAAAAGTTTCAGATTTGGCAATTAAACTGCATAAAAAAGTCATGATTTGATGATTGAAAATTTTCCTTATGGTAGACAGTGATATATGCGTTTTTATGATGTAAATATTTTTTTCTCAAAATTTTGGAGGGAGAGTGCAACTTTATGTGGTATATCCATAGTAAATTAAGAAACAATTTTAATTACCTGTATATCAGGGTGTAACGCGACCTAAAACTCATCAGAGCCCCATTGTAACTTTTAAATACAAATTCCATACACCTCTTATCTTATCAAGTCTCAGTAACAAGTTTACTGTATGGATTGGTGTTCTTAAACTTTCAAAACTTCTCAAACTTGAGCATTTCCATTTTTTACACCAAATTGTCATTAATTGTAATGGGATTATGGGATACTCTGTATTTATCAAATTTTTCTTTAACGAAAGGTCAAAATGATGAACAACCCCCTTCTAAATCATTGAAATCTATCATTTTGATATTATCTTGGTGTAAATTAGATACACTCAATCTGGCTAACGCCCTCAGGAATGTATCTGAAAAACATTTTATTGGTTTATATGTATAATATCACACACAGTAACATCTTTTGAAAGAGAGGATTTTATTTAGTAAGATATGATAGTATATTGACTTGAGAGGATATTGTGTAAAGTCTTCAAAGATGAATGAAACATATTTCAAAAATACTGTCAATAACACAGGATGGGCAAAAAATCTCTGGAATGAATGGGCAAAAGTAAAGAATGCCAAACAAGCAAGTTCAGAATGTGTGCATATTCCTAAGTTGGAAGAAGTTACTGTTTTAACAACTGAAAAACAATTTCGAAATTATCTGAAACTATTTGTATCTGAGGTCAGGTCTAAAACTGGACAATTGTATTCATATGTTACTCTAAAAGGCCTAGTATTAGGAGTCCAAAGATACTTGAGGACCACTGGATGGCCCTCACTATCACTTTTGAATAGAGTTCTTGATGATAGCAAGGAGTTATGTGATTCTGTGTGGTCAATAGGTCATCAGCAACGTCCAGCTGGTCCGGAAACGAAGAAAACAGTCGATCTTATTTCAGTAGAGCAAGAAATTGCATTATGGGATAAGGAGATTTTCAATATGAATACCAGTAAGGGTTTGAGTTATTGTGTATTCTACTACAATAGCAAGTACTTTATGGTTCATTCACCAGAAGAACATAGGGATCTGAAACAAAGCCAGTTTGTTTTCTGCAGGGACAGTTCTGGACGATATGTTCAGTTCTCAAGGTCTCTAACTGGAATTAAACATGCTAAAGGTTGGAGAAGAAAACTTGTACAGTATAAATATATCAAATATTATGAAAACGTTGGAAATCTAAGTTGTTTTTATAAAGTCTTGGAGAAATATTTATCTTCAATTTCTAAAAATAATCCTCATGTTAAGGATGTGTTTTATTTTCATCCTGGATACAAAAATTTATTTAAAGATACACCTTTAGGAACAGAGAGTTTAAGATCATACATTAAAAGAATAATGGAAGAAGGGAACATTAAAGGTTCTTTCTGTAATAACAGTATTCAAAAGATCAGAAAAGAAAATTTGATTCAGATCAATGAGGACACATGCAAGATTAACAGTCAGGTAACAGAAGTTTTAAGAAAGGAACCAGTTGCAACTGGAATGGAAGAAAGCAGCTCTTCTGGTAGTGTAAAGGATGAAAATATGGATATTCCAAAATTGGAAAAAACTAATGATACAAATGAAACAAAAGGTGAGACTTTGTCCTTGACAGATGCTTTCAGATTTCTTAATGTTCCGAAGCTGATTGCCCAAGAACGTTTGTCAAACCAGATTTCTGATAACAGTTTTTCTGAAGATAAAGATACCAGCAGTTGTGAACCTACAGATAAGGAAGTATTGCAAGATATGTATCGTTCAGAACAGGGAACTAGTAAAGGGAACAGTTGTATAACAAACCAGACAAAAACTCAGAATAAGGAATTGCCTTGCCATCATCATGATCAAGGAAGTCATGGCTTGAATTGCGAAAAATTTAAAAATATTGAAAATGTTGGTAACCAGTCTATTATGTGTAAAGGGAAACATATTAGATGTTTTCACAATGAAAGAAAGAGGGATTGTGTTAAAACAGAAGACTTGCAGAGGCAATTTAAATACAGAAAAGTTGAGAATGTTTATGTAAAGGAAAATGGAAACTTCAATACAGGATCTCTGAAGCCTGATACTGATTGTACTAATGATTCCAATATTAACGAAACATCCAGCTCATCTTCAGATGAAGGGAACTTTGTGTTGAATCTAGGAGACTTCTTACCAAAGGAATATGTTATAAGATCCAAGGATATAAATATAAACACAAGATTTATAGACCTTGATCATGGAGAAGTGACAATTCAGATAAAATACACTAGGAAGAAATAGAACATTCATTTTGTTTGGGATATTTTTAACATCACATAGTTTTCTTGAATAGTTATGATATTGTATATATCAAAAAGCTGTAGTGAAATCTGTTCAACTTTTAAAAACATACCTTCATCTGATATTTCTGAGAACATGTGCTTTTAAAAAAAATGAATGCAGATTGGAAGAAATATTTAAATGCATTTACACTACATTTGAGATACCAAGAATTTAAACAGTAAAACTATGATTACATGTTCTGTTTTGTTATAAGATCACACAGGGTTGATTAAAAGTGTCATTTTAATAGCAAGTTAGTAGCAAGATGCATTGTACATGTAGTTATAAAAATATCCTTTGTTCTGCAATTTTAACAGGATATTTTTCTTCTATTCAAATTAGTTTTATTTCCTGTAACTTTAACACTTTAATGTCCTATAAATTGAAGATTTTTTTTCACAGAGAACTTTAGACTTTGAACCTTATAGTCTGTATTGACCTTGATTGATCGTATTATTGAGACACAGAATGAGAAACACACACAATACATGATATATTGCCAACTTCAGTGTTTATTAAAGATGAAAGTTATATCTGATTTGATAGTAGTTTGTATTGGCCTAAATGATTTAGACATATCATTGTTGGATGTTAGATCTGTAACACCTGTTGTGTTGTTTGTCATTAGGAGCCGAATCATAGGTGGTCTACAATGACTGATAGTACGTATATACTAGTGAACTAAAAAAATTAAAAACTTTTTTTTTTATTTTTTTTTTTGCATGAATAAGAAATCAAAGGAAAATACGTACACCTTCGTTTGTTCATGCAAAAAATTTAAATTAAAAAAAGATTAAAATGTTGTTTTTAGCTCACCTGGCCCGAAGGGCCAAGTGAGCTTTTCTCATCACTTGGCGTCCAGCGTCCGTCGTCCGTCGTCCGTCGTCCGTCGTCCGTCGTCCGTCGTCGTCGTCGTCCGTCGTTAACTTTTACAAAAATCTTCTCCTCTGAAACTACTGGACCAAATTAAACCAAACTTGGCCACAATCATCATTGGGGTATCTAGTTTAAAAATTGTGTCCGGTGACCCGCCCAACCAACCAAGATGGCCGCCATGGCTAAAAATAGAACATAGGGGTAAAATGCAGTTTTTGGCTTATAACTCAAAAACCAAAGCATTTAGAGCAAATCTGACATGGGGTAAAATTGTTCATCAGGTTAATATCTATCTGCCCTGAAATTTTCAGATGAATCAGACAACCCGTTGGTAGGTTGCTGCCCCTGAATTTGTAATTTTGAGAAAATTTTGCTGTTTTTGGTTATTATCTTGAATATTATTATAGATAGAGATAAACTGTGAACAGCAAAAATGTTCAACAAAGTAAGATCTACAAATAAGTCAACCTGACCAAAATGGTCTGTTGACCCCTTTAGAAGTTATTGCCCTTTATAGTCAATTTTTAACCATTTTTCGTAAATCTTAGTTATCTTTTACAAAAATCTTCTCCTCTGAAAATACTGGACCAAATTAAACCAAACTTGGCCACAATCATCATTGGGGTATCTAAATTAAAAATTGTGTCCGGTGATCCGGCCAACCAACCAAGATGGCCGCCATGGCTAAAAATAGAACATAGGGGGTAAAATGCAGTTTTTGGCTTATCACTCAAAAACCGAAGCATTTAGAGCAAATCTGACATGTAGTAAAATTGTTTATCAGGTCAAGATCTATCTGCCCTGAAATTTTGAGATGAATCGGACAACTCGTTGATAGGTTGCTGCCCCTGAATTGGTAATTTTAAGGAAATTTTGCTGTTTTTGGTTATTATCTTGAATATTATTATAGATAGAGATAAACTGTAAACAGCAAAAATGTTCAGCTAAGTAAGATCTACAAATAAGTCAGCATGACCAAAATGGTCTGTTGACCCCTTTAGGAGTTATTGCCTTATAGTCAATTTTTAACCATTTTTCGTAAATCTTAGTTATCTTTTACAAAAATCTTCTCCTCTGAAACTACTGGACCAAATTAAACCAAACTTGGCCACAATCATCATTGGGGTATCTAGTTTAAAAATTGTGTCCGGTGACCCGGCCAACCAATAAAGATGGCCGCCATGGCTAAAAATACAACATAGGGGTAAAATGCAGTTTTTGGCTTATCACTCAAAAACCAAAGCATTTAGAGCAAATCTGACATGTGGTAAAATTGCTTATCAGGTCAAGATCTATCTGCAACAACAAAAGAAAGAGAGTTTTTAATGACCTCAGCTGGCTATACAACCCTTGCACAATCAACTGAATTTTGCAGAAATCATTAATAGGATAGATTGCCCTTATATGATAATTTTTTATTACCTTTTTGGTTTTTTTGGCAAAGTGTGGGGGGGGGATGTTGCGCAACAACAAAACTACTTCACAACTTTCTCATTACTTTGCATTTCTTGTTAGATAAATTTTACAAAAATTCTCCCCTTAAACAACTGTTGAATTTAAACAAACTTGGTTTAAATCACCACTAGGATATCCAGGGACCACTGTGTATGATGACCCTGCCTGCCCACATGGCTGAAATAAAGCATAGGTTTCAAATGCACTTTTTAGTATTATATCTCTGAAACTAAACGACAGTACAACAGTTGCATTTATCATGTAACAATTGTAAATAAAAATATCAGGTGAGCGACACAGGGTCCTTGGACCCTCTAGTTTTCTTATGGAAAAAAGAGAAAGGGGAAGATGTAAGACATATCAGACTTTATAAGTAGATGTACTGGTAATATATAATTTAAAAAAAATTAAGCAAGCAAGCAGCTGAAGTTGTCATCACAGTCGTAAAGCAATGAGCCGTAAAAAAAGCAGTAAACTCATAATAGATGGAGCATGAACTCACAACACAAGGAATAGAAACCCCACAAGGAGCATAAACTTAAACCAAAAGATCAATAACTCACAACACAAGGAGCATAAACTAATAAGCAACAGAACCATTAACTCATATAACAAGAAGCATGAACTCACAATATGAAGGACATAAATTCACAACACAAGGAGCATGAACTTAAAACACTAAGAGCATCAACTCACAAAGCAAGAAGCATTAACTCACAACACAAAAACTCACAATATGAAGGACATAAATTCGCAACACAAGGAGCATGAACTTAAAACACTAAGAGCATCAACTCATAAAGCAAGAAGCATTAACTCACAACACAAAAGGCTAATACTCTTCAAGGACTTGTGTTCATTGTTGAAGGCCTAGTAACGACCATTACTATTATTAAAGGCATTATGAGTACTTTCCACATTTGTTGAAAGGATAATATTGACTTTTGTTAGCAGTTTTTTTTAGGCCATGTTAGGACGATTGTTTATTATTAAAGGTAGTACAAGGACTGGCTTTCTTACAACGAACTGTTTGTTGTTTTAGTACTAAAATGTTAAGTATTTTCTGGAATAAATTTGAGATGTGGATATTGGTTGAAACTCTCAGAATGAAAAGAAATTGTTGTTTTGAGTACCAGATTCTTCAGTGCAAGTAAATATTTCTTATAATAAACTTATTGGAAGTTTGAATGGTAAAGAAACAGATTGTTTATATTAGAATACAAATGGAATACAAAGTAGCAAAGTTACATGGTACAAAAAGCTTACAGTTTACGCATTGTCATTTAATTGAACTAAGACAGTATATAAAATAGGAATAACGAAGTAGAGACGTCCACCATCATTTGATAAACGAGATTAGATAATGGTTATAGCAAATCTTTATATTGGAAAATTTTCATTTGATATTTATCGGCATGTATTTCAGTCCTTTGTTATCATTAGTAGTTGAATAAAACGGGAGCCATCAATCTTGTGGATTGGCGTAGGTGGTTGCGTTACACTAACGGTAGAAGGAATACCGTAATGGGGATATTTCATGTTATGGTATAAACTGTGACACTTAATATTCTATTATTTCCTTTTAAAAATAATGGTCTAAACATTAGTATCAATTAAGTTTAGTGCAAGTTTTGTTTGTTTAAAGGTTATGTAACACTTCTGTAGAATTTGTATGTAGAATAAAATAGGTTTCTACCACACAACAATTATAACAAGATTATTCTGGTTTTATTTCATGGCAATTACCATTAAAATTGATTGACTGTGGGTTTTTTTTTTAAAAGAACGTTTTAGTAAAAACTGTTGCAGTGTAAAAGTGGTCATTTTAAAACGATTTTGTTTCGGCTCACATGGGCCTGTCTTTAAAATTTTGGCAGAAAGCAGGATAAGGGGATGCTCACCCAGCGACAATGTTAGCTCTTTGTCTAAACCTGTATATTTCAGAAGGTAGAAGACCTGAATTTTTCATATCTTGCATACATATGGCCTATGTGTTCTCAATTTTCTTTCTGGCATTTATGTTAGAGCCTTAAAGCCAATCATCAATTTTAATGTTCATTAAATGAGGTTTTCATTGCAATTATTGTTCTATAACACATTTCTGTTGCATTTTACAAAGCGACTGTTATTATTTTATCACACATGTCTATTGCATTTTTCTCAGCCATTACAACTGAGAGTTTCTTCATATTTATGGCACAAAGCTTAATAAAGGATGATACAATTTTAGATTTGTCTATATTTGTTTGTTCTTTACATTGTCTAATGTATAAGAAATTTTCATCCAATTTTCTCAGCAACTATAAATTAGAGCTATATGATATTTGGTACCCCACTTCATATTGTAAGAGATATTATATAATGTCACACATTTTCAGATCTGTCACTACGTGTTTGCTGCATACATACATGTTCTACACATTAATGCAAGTATAAAAACTTTTTCAATGTATTTTTCTTAGCTTCTTCAAACCTGTGGTTCTCAATATTTGGTACCAAGCTTTCGTTTGGTAATTTATACTGTGTACTTATCGTGTATCTTGTAGTTACTTCTTTCACTCTAAAGCAAGAGCCAGTTGTATTTATTAATGATTTTTAACCTTGTTTATATATTTTTAACTTGAAATAAGGTAAAGGTCAACTCAAGGTCACTTACAAGGTTATTTTTATCTTTCCAAAGTTGACCTCAAGATATAGGCTTAACTCTGCTGATAACTACAAAAGAAAGCTTCCAATTAACATTAATCTGTAGCAGGACAGAAAAATTTAACAAAAAGGATGTGATATGAAGCAAATCTGCTGAATTCAAACCTGACAGTTTCTTTGAAGGAGATTTTGAAGCAATAACTTTCAAGAGACTTTCCTATTTATAAACCACGATGATCGGTCCCAAGGAACATTAATGTACTGTGAGCATTATGAGATTAAACATGATTTTTGCATTGATATTGTACCACCCAATTACTTTATTAATGTGTTTGAAGTTCAAAATCTTGCATATCTTTTATGGTAACAAACCTTAAGAAAAACAAAAAAGACAAGTTCAACATTTGTCACAGTTTGAGCCTGTTGGTTTAATTTAGAGATATCTTCCAACAAAATAATGTCTCTAAGCAAAATGGCAATTGACAGGATTGGAAGTCAGGTTTTGATATCAATCTAGTGGGAGTATAGCTTTTGCACCATTTTTCAATGAAATGTCCTATATGTAACAACTGTGTCAAAGTTATCAACTACTCCTGAACGCTTTAATTTTTGGATCGGAAGTGACACTATCCATATGAATAGATCCTCTGTGTCTGACACTACTACGTGTTAATTTGACCAAGTCTTCAATTCCTTCCAGATATTAGCAAAACTAATAAGGTTATAAATTATCAGAAGGCGATTTATTAGTATGTCATGATGTTCAACTTATTAGTTTATTGTATATATATACAGGAAATGGAAAATTGATTAATCTTATCCCCTCATATATTGTTTTACTTATGTTGGAAATGTGATAGTTTTTTTTCCAATTTTCAATCATGACATAATTTATTCATCTATTAGATTATACTAGAATAACAAGTATGTAGATAAAAATAAAAGATGTATTTGATTAAGAAAATCCTTTGCTATCAAAGATGTATACATATAAAGGTTAACTCAAATTTCATCTCAAACATTTTGTATACATTCCCTGATTTAGTTCTATTTTTTTGTTTGTTTAGGTATTCTTATATAACCTCTAACTTCACAGTTAATTAAAAAGAATTCAATACTTCTAAGGGAGCTACCATTTGATTTTTATGGGGGGGGGGGGGGCTAGGATGAAATTTGAAAAAAATAGGCAGGACAGGAGTTTTGAGTAAAAAAAAAAGGCAGGATGAGACACTTTGCCAAAAAAAAAGGCAGGATGACAATTTAGGTAAAAAAAGTCAGGATAAACTAATAAAAAAAAGGCAGGACCGAATAGAGTGAAAAATAAAAAGGCAGGACAGAGATTACAACTAAAAAAAAATGCAGGACAAAATTTTTCATCCTAGCCCCCCCATAAAAATCAAATGGTAGCTCCCTAAATGTGTTGTTCATCAAGTTGAAGAAAAAATAAAAATAGTTTGCAATCTACCCAAAAGGTTGACTGCATGCAGTAAAGTAATATGGTCTCATGGATTTTTCCCATTCAACAGTTTAAACAAAATGCCAATTGATGGCAACTGTTACCCTGTCCAGTATGTATTGTATGTATTGTATGCAACCACCTCCTCAAAAATTAGTGTAATAACAGCCAGCTGCAGATAGAACCAAAAAAATACCCTATATTCAGTATGAAGGAGATTCAATCATGTCATAAAATCTCTTAATGTCACATGAAATTGATTTCTGTTTATCAGCTGATCATAATGTTACAGATGCTTATCTCCAATACCACAAAACATCTTGCTGGGGAAAAAGGTTGCACAATTTGATCAGAAAGGTGATTTGTATTGATTAACACAGGTAAAATCCTGGTTTATCATTGGTTGTCTAATTATAACAGATCTGTGTATGTATGTTTCGGCTACTAGTGAAAGGCCTTATCATTAAATAGTTGTAGTGAAAGTGATTCATTCATATGTGCATTTCGGCATAGATTGGTGCATACAAAATTCTGGAAACTTTTGATTGAAATGGACTCCTCATATAAAATGGCCATTTATATGTAAATGGTATTGTGTTCCATTAAAACTGGCCTCTGCTATTGGTTGGTATAGCTGTGAAAGGTATTGGTACGTAATTCTTAGGAAAGTATTTTCTTGGTTTTTTACAGAAGGAAGCCTAGCTGATCTGCATGGATTTAACCAACAGATTTTTCGTTTGAGAGATTACCATAGAAACAAGTTTATACAACAGGTAAGATTTCTTAATAATATTTTCAAATTGTAGTCTTCAAGAACCTGTAGATCTAGAAGATGTACATGTATTGTTATTTCCTGTAGTTCCTGAGATGAAAGCATAGAATTTACTGAAACTTCTTTTTTTTTAGTGACCCCTTGCACAATGTATTTTTTTTTTAACAAATGTTTTGCATTATTCCTTAGGGACTCATTTGAGGTTAAATTCTGGACTGCTTCTCAGTGTACATTTTCTGACTATTACCTTTTCTTTTTGTGAAACCTTTTTAGCTGCTCAATTGTGTCTTTTCCTCACAATAGGGTTTGCAATTCCAGCCATTATTCCACTTTTATTTTTTTAAAGATTGAGTTCTTGAAATTGCTAGAAAGTGTTTTTCTCTCAGTACAGATGTATTTATCTGCTTTAGTACGATACTAACTAGCATTTTGTACTTGGCTTCTAGATTTGTATCAAGTTACTGTAGTTTGAAGGAGTTATAGAAATAATTAATATTAAATGTATCCTGTTGCTTTTATTTGTAAAAAGTTATGAAGAAAAAGTATAAAAGTTGTATGAAACTGTTGATAAAATTTTAACATGTAATATGAGAAACAATTTAATTTGTTGAATTTTGTATTTTAATAACTGCTGTGTTGTCATAAGTGTTGTTTTGATCATACTTAAAGGTTCTGAGTTCTTTAGCCCATCATCAAAGATCTTAAATTTAATGTTCAGATGAAGAACAGCAATAAAAGTGGTTCTTTTGACATGTGACTATTGCCCTTAAGGAGCCCAAATCTGTTTTTAATTAATTTGTTTTATTTTATATATAAATGTGCAATTAAATCTTTGTAATCTGCTTTGAATTAAAATGTAAAATACATCAGTCATTATATTTTCCAACCATGCTTTGAAGAATGTTTTCTTATGAACAAACCATATTGTGAAGGCTATATATTCAAAAGGTATTATTAGATAAATTAGCAGCGAAAAGGAATGTAGATCAGTATTCAATGCACTGTTTGACATTTACAAAAGGACACATTGTTTATTTGCAGTTTCATAATCCAAAGTCATGGATCTGAATGTCAAATGATCAAAATGGTGACCTTATAACAGCAGTTAATCTGATCCCTGGAGGAATTAATTCTCTTTCCTACTTAATCTTCAACTTAAATTGGTGTCATATTGTCACACTGTGGTCATTTGGTCTTGACCTCTACTTTATTTTACATCTTGACTAATAAATTTTCTTTTATTTATCCCTGTATTAGATTTGACTTATTAAAATTATTATTTGGAAAAATGCCTCATTGCAAATCCAATCACATTGGTTTGACCAAACTACCATGAAATATGAATGTCTTGGAATTACTAGTCATTTTTTTTGGCATATCGTTTGTAAACGTAAATTAGAATGAGTTTCCAATGTTTTAGCTAATTTAGGGAACATATTTTCAATCTAGATAAAAGATGAAATGTATGTGATATTTGCATCAATTTCTGTTACAAAATGCCTGTACCAATGTCAGGAATATGACAGTTGTAATCCATTCATTTGGTGTGTTTGAGCTTTTGATTTTGCAATTTGCTTTGGGACTTTCCGTTTTAAATTTTCCTCGACAATTGGGTATTTTTTGTTTTTTAACTTCTTAAAACATTTGTTTCGAACAAAAATTGTGATAGATGTTTTCTGAATGCAGTATCATAATATTGCCTCAAATTAGTAGTTTTTTTTTATGTCTGCTGTATCATAGATTTTTTGTTATGATGTTGGTTGTGGTGTGATATAGTTTATAATTGTCTTATTATTGATATAGACATTATCATACTCCCACTCACAGTGGTATACTGCATTCTCCTTGTCAGTCCATCTGTCCATCCATTCTTCTATCTGTTTAACACATTTATCATGTATTGTTTGTTTCTTGGCACTTGTGTTTATTATGTTTGCATTTTAACTGGTCATGGTTTCACTTTTGCAATAAAGTATTATCTATCAGTTACTGTTTGTTTTGTTCACGTATCTTGTCAATAGAATGGATGCGACTGTAATACAAGTGAATGGTATAAAACCAGGTTTCTTCATAAAAAAGTGCCTGTATAAAAAGTCAGGAATATGACAGTTTTTATCCATTCATTTGATGTGTTGTATCTTTTGATTTTGCCATTTCATTAGGGACTTTCCATCTTGAATTTTCCTCTGAGTGCAGTATTTTTGTGATTTTACTTTTTTATTCCATAATTTTTCTCACATATAACTCAGCTTCTTTATGAATAAAATGATTTGATATTTTTCCTGATTCTTTTATAATGTTGTGTAGTACTGTGTGAGCAATTTTCAGATCTACCATGCACATACTTCCTGTTTGATGGTACTTTGAATTTGAATCCATGTAATACCCACTAAACCAATCTCAGGCGTATTCTTTGCATGCCATTATGTACAACCTCTTGTTTTAATGTGTTGTACCGGTAAAATAACATTAGTAATGTTTATTTAGAGGGAGGTAATAATTCTTGTACATAATTTTTTTTGTTTTATTGGAGATGTGATCTTAATCATACTATGAGAGTAATTGTAATGTAATGCATTACATTGCAATGTAATGGCCCCAGGCCTGGTAGTGAAAAACAGAAATTTCAATATGATGTAGTCTTGTGTATAATTCGGAGTTTAGTATACATATTTTTAAGGGGCCAGCTGAAGGATGCTTCCGGGTGCAGGAGTTTCTCACTACATTGAAGACACATTGGTGGCCTTTGGCTGTTGTCTGCTCTATGGTCGAGTTGTTGTCTCTTTGACACATTCCCCATTTCCATTCCCAATTTTATTAGAGTGGATTCATTATTTTCTTTATTTCTTGGTTTTGACAAATTCTACATACAAGTACGATTTTGATTTTTAGGAACTTTGATAGGCCTTAGCCTTGTGCATGGTTGTAACATGGAAGTATTATATTGACAGGAACTCCAACGAAAAATTAGCACATTCGCACCGCACTGATTTCTTTTGGAAAATAAAAGGTTCCGACTCAGTATGTCAAGTATGTGATAACTCCTTTGTGGGGTATCTGCGATGCCGCCCTCGCGTGTGTAGTTTACAGAAACTGATCTTATCACGTGATCTGTTATCGGGGGTCTAATCTACCTACCAATGTAAATAAACACGGAAACTCCCGTGGCTAATTGCGAATCGCTACATGAATAACGACACCTGTTTCTATTCAATAATTAAAGACTACAGCTGAAACAATCTTAAAAATCGGTCCATATTTAACAGAATGACAAAAGAAAAATAACTGTATTTGGAAAGAAGGTAAGATTATTTTTAGTTTTGTCTAATATGTTTTTATCACTAGAAATAGGAAATCGGGAAATATCGGATTATGCAGATTACATGACTCTGAAGTAGAGTGTTTGCAGAAAATAATTTGATGTCCGTGTAGTGTGCCTGATGGCGCCTGATAACTCAAATTTTAAGTTAAAGATTGTAAATTTTAATCGAGGTTAACACAAATATTAATAGTTTTCTCGATCGTAAAATGTAACTTAACATATTTATAGAAATTGTTTTAAGCACTAAGAGGTGGATAATTATACGCCTGTGATTGTCTCTCCATATAGTATGTATCAAGTTAAAACACAGATTACATGTACACCTTCTTTTTTTTTAAATTCAACCTGGTCCGAGATTGCTCTGGCGTCTGACGGATTTGTTTTGGGAAATTTATAAAATTTTCTTTTTGTTGAAACGAATGAAACATTTGACACCGGACTTTCAGTAAACAATTCAACAAGTGATTTGTTAGCAGTAAACCTCAATTATACATGCAGATTACAACTATTTGTTTCCTTACACAAGACATTTATTATAATTCAATATAAAAATAAGAAGATATGGTTGCCAATAAGACTACTCTCCACCAGAGATCAAATGAAACAGAAGTTTTCAACTATAGGTCACCTTACAGCCTTAAACATATTTTAGAAAATCCATTTCATATATGAAAAAAATTCTATTGGCCTGATTATGCACAAAACAAATAACAGAGAAACAAATAAGCGAATATAAAGAATAAATAGATATTTGCGATTGAAAATGATGTCCATGCAAACGATTATGTTTTTTTTCTGGTTTTTTTTTGGGGAGGGGATCATATGGCATCTGTTTGAAATTAATCAGTTAGTTGTCAGTAATGATTTTGTTTCACATTGGTAGCGCAAAAGGGGGATGGTCGTTAAATGTCATATCCTTGACATTTATGTATACATCCGGTTACTTTGGTAAATTACGTAATTACGAGTATTCCGAAAACGTCGTTGAACCCATGCATCGATACAACTAATTAAAAGATGTCAAATTAATTAACAGATACTTAACGATTTTGCGGCATCGCACTATAAACGTTTGAAGTCGGTTTGTTGGAGTTCCTGTCAATATAATACTTCCATGGTTGTAATAAATGCCAAAGAAAGGACAATTGGATAATATATGATTACTAACTTAAACTTACACATAGAGTGACCTCTGAGCAAGATGTTTTTATTCGTTAAAATTAGTGTTTTCTCTGAAAACAAAAAAAAAACTGATATGTTGTCTGAGGAAAATGTTTTTATAGCCTGAAATTAGTGTTTTCTCTGAAAACAAAAAAAGAACTGATATGTCGTCTGAGGAAAATGTTTTTATATAGCCTGAAATTAGTGTTTTCTTTGAAAACAAAAAAAGAAATGATTAGATATGCTTTGATTTCCCACAGAAAGTCTCAAAGTTTAGACTTAACATTAAGACGTCAAGTACGTTCTGATTATTGTAGTCATTGTGTCCTTTCTTTCTTGGTCATGATTCTATTTTTAACACTGATAATGCAATCAAGTAATAACTTGACCAAATAAAACCTGGTAAAAAAAGTTGTAAGAATTGATTGGCTTGCATTTTCTGTAACTAATTGGAATTATAGAAGCTGTAAAAGAAGACAGGATATATCCTAATATTCATTAATCCTATTAGATGGTTGTATTGATAGATAGGTCTGGGTGCTTATCTTTTACAGACTGATGTGACTGGGCATTAGAGTACACCCATTTGTCAAATTAAAACCCTTGTAGTTTATATGATTTATACTGCATTTATATTTAACCCATTTACATTTGAACCCTAGGTAGCTTCAAATTGTTTGCTTTTAATACTACATATATATGATACTCGGTGGTCAAAATGTTCAGGACTATTATTAACAGTGTTTACATACCCGTAGCCAGTGGGGGCTCGGTCCGAACCTCCCCATGAAATCAAATAAGCATTGGTAAAGTCAACGTTTTTGTTCAAATTGTGACTGTTAAAGTTGAGTTCATGAGTCCAACGAACCACCCCCATCCCCCTTGGAAATTCCTGGCTACGGGCCTGGTTTATGTAACTTCATTGGACAGTTGGTCTAAGCAGTTGATCTACAATTATCACTAGCCAAACAATACTGAGCTTTTGAATTTGGGCCTCTCTATGAGTAGGTACTTTTGACTCACATCTTAATTGATGAAGATTACCAGTTTTCCTGTGAAAGGTTGATGGTTCTCTCTGGGTACTTTGGCTTCTTTAACCAAGAGAAATTGGCCAACACAATGTAGCTAAAACCATGAAAAAGCTAGTACCCACAGAATCATAAGAAATCCACAGAACATGAATTCTTACGAAATATCCTTTATTTTCTAGTGATGATATGGTCAGTTATTTTGCATATTCCTTAACCCTTTCCTCTATAGTGACGCCTTTTGACGCCACCCCTTTTACTCCATAATGACGCCTTTTGATGCCTGTGTAGTACCTCAGTTGAAATGCTTTGACTACAAAGTGTCTGCAGTAGACTTAATAAAATTTGTATCCAATATGAAAAGCTCGAGATGAAAAGGAATATATATCATAGGAATATCCGACTGAAATTTATTTGATGAAATATTTGTTTTTCGCATTGCATTAATACTTTAAAGCACTTTTTTTGCATTTTATTGAAAAATCCTATGCGAATCGAGTATGCAAAAAAAAAAGTTCAATGGAGGAAAGGGTTAATGGATCTATGACAGAGGTTATGGACCTAGATGTATACCCCAGTTAGCATCAATATACAGATTGTTCTGCTGTTAACAGTACAATGTATTACAGTCAGTGATAAACATACATTGTCTTATTTATTTTTCCAGAATGTTCATTTCATATTTCAGCTGTGTTTCATCTTCATGGCTTTGTTGAAATAATAGAAATTATCTTATCTAATCCGCCCTTCAGTCAAAACATCAATTATGAGGATCAGCTATTTTAAGAATATAATATGTCTCATTTATATTTTCGTTAAGTAACATACTCTAATAATCAAGAAAGAACTACTCTTAAATGTTTGTTTTGCATTCTTCTCTTTGTGTGAAATGAAAAAAGATTTAGTGCTGTAAGTTGAAATTTAAAAAAAAGAGGTCATTAGAACTATTTTTGGCTGGCAATGAAAGAAACATGCAAGATGAAATTGAGTTTTATTTTTACCAGAAATATTATTATCTGGTAATTATGATAATACAAATTGAAGATGTTTATTTATACCGTCTAATGAAGGTAGAAAATTATTCTCTTGTTGGTAATTTTTACTTGATCAAGTGGAGGTGTTTAGCCAATTAAAAAACCCAAACATTAACCTAATGATAATGACTGGTATTTAGAAAATGATGTTGAGAGACTAGTTACTTCAACATGTTTTTACTGACTGGTATCTTGAAAATGTGTTTACTGAATGGTAACTTGAACATGTGTTTACTGACTGGTATCTTGAACATGTGTTTACTGACAGGTAACTTGGACATGTGTTTACTGGCTGGTAACTTGAACATGTGTTTACTGGCTGGTATTTTGAACATGTGTTTACTGAATGGTATCTTGAACATGTGTTTACTGACTGGTAACTTGAACATGTGTTTACTGACTGGTATCTTGCACATGTGTTTACTGACTGGTATCTTGCACATGTGTTTACTGACTGATATCTTGCACATATGTTTACTGACTGGTATCTTAAACATGTGTTTACTGACTGGTATCTTGAACATGTGTTTACTGACTGGTATCTTGAACATATATAACTGACTGGCAGGTAACATGAGCCTATGTTTACTGACTGGTATATAGAGCATGTGTTCTGTGACTGGTGAAATTACTGGTATCCAGAGCTTTATGGATTTTGTTGGTCAAAGTAAACCACGTTTTTAAACTTTGAAGAAATACTCTTTTCTGAACTTTAATAGTTAGACAACAAAATCAAATATTTAGAGAAATACATTTTCCCTTTATCCGCCAAAAAATGAATATACATCAGTAACTGTTAACTAAAAATGTAGGTAGTAATTAACAGACTCGAAAATAAAACCATTGTCTAGTTTGTTTTTCATTAGTAGATATGGCATATAATTTACTGTGTTTCATCACTATCAAAGTAGAAACATTTCCTGTAAAGATATTTTGAATTGGAGTATCAACAATGCTTGTATCTGTGTGTATCTGGGTGGGGTGAGACTAAGGAGCGTTAAAATCAAAAATCAAGAAAAATGGTTGCAAATTATTAGATAAGATTAGAGAATAATGGGTTCAAAATTAAAAATTGAGAAAACTTGATTTTCTAAATCAAAGAATAAAGAAAAGGAGAACCCCCATTTAGAGCATCAATATTTGTTTTATATTTTTAATATTAAAAGCTCAACCATTGAAAAATCACAATAATTTTGCATACTTTCAGTGTGAACTGTACTGATTTCATTATTTATCAATTTATATAGAAGATAATTTGTCTGATGTTAACAAATTGATCAAAGTTGATGAGGTTTAAATTCCGTTTTAAAATTTAAATTTTTGAAAACTTGAGCAATATTGAATTTTCAGCCTTTTATTCTTTTTGTAAATAGATTGTCAACCCATAGTTCTACATTCATAAAATGGAAAAAAATATAGGTGAAATTGCTATTTTTACAAAGCTGTGTTGGGAAATTTTCAATATTACATCTTTAATTTTTGCTGAGGGTTTTTATTATTTCCTTGATTCTGATCACTTCTATTTAACTTCCCGTTTTTTATGCTTCCTAGAAAGTCACCATCATATTATTTGAGAAGAAAAAGAAGAAAACTTTTCCAACCCCCATTTTTTTCGTTCAAGAGATTACATAAAATGTGGAATTATTATTTTTAAATCTTTAGGAAAATTACGTCAGATTGATCTAGATCAGTATACGGTAGTTCTCTTTGATTCCTATATAACTTCATTTACCCAGTTTAATTACATACAGATTTCTTTGAAACATCAAGATTCTGAAGATAAAACAAAAATCATTAAAGTTTAATGAGTTAAAAACATATCAACAAGGATATGACATTTAAATTTTCATCCAAATTAAGTAAAGTTTAAACAGGAAACACATGAAGGAGAATTTCCTTGATACATGTTATTAAGTAAATTTAAAAAACTTAAAGGAACTGAATAATATTTAGTTTAGATGTAAATCAGGCTTTTATCCAAATGATAAGACCATGCCAGAAAGAACAGGAAATCAGCTTCAAATAAAAATCATCATCATTACTCAGATTCGAATAAGCACAGTATGTTCGAACCGTTTGTGCTCTATTAAGTGAAAGAAATTTTGAAAACAGTAGAAACATAGTTGCATTAGGTCATGCTTTTATAAAACTGTTTATGAAGTCTTTGCACCTAATTGGTTTGATGTACATACTGATTGATAGTCGGCCATTGATATTAACATGGTTTATTTATTAGTTGAAAATTAGCTTTGAACATAATGTTCAGCGACTACAAGTAGTACTCCTAAGATTTTCTGTTGTTTTGTTGGTACTTTTTTTGATGTGATGTGTCAAGCCTTTTAGGTTAGGGAAGAGTTTATTTAATAGTTAGAAATTAGATTTGAACTAAAATTCAGCAACTACGAGTACTCCAAAGACCTGTCCTTTGAATTTCCTGTTGTTTTGTTTGCTGATGTGATGTGTCAAGCCTTCTAGGTTAAGGGAGAGTTAAAATGATCCCTCACTAACATGTTTAAACCAGCCACATTCGTTATGTCCTTGTACCAAGTAAGGGGCCTGCTATCCTAGTGATTGTTATTGCTTGCTACAGTCTCCAATATTTGTTTAAAATTTATTGTTTTTAGCATAAATCAGGCATTTTGTTTTCAACTTTCAATAGTTTCACATTGTGCCATGCCTTTAATAGCTTACTGTACAGTATTGGTTAAATGGTTGATTTTAAAGGCAGTATGGTGACCTGTTGTTGTTTACCTTCCTCCACTATGCCTCTGGTGGATATTTGTGTCACTGACAATTGTACCACATTTCTATCTGTTATATTGTAAGCTTGCTGTCAGGTTAGTTACATTTTGATGTGTTTGAGCTTTGGATTTTGACATTTGATAAGGGACTTTCCATTTTGACATTTGATAAGGGACTTTCCATTTTGAAATTTCCTTGGAGTTTAGTATTTTTGTAATTTTACTTTTTACAACAATCAGGATACAGATGTTAATGAAATCATTTTGTTTTTCCACTCATATGATTTTTGAATTTTTGAGCACCACTTTTGGTTGTTTTCCTACACAATACTATTTATGTAATCTGAAAATTAATACTTTGACCTTTAAAAGAAAAGAGGAGGCACTTATTGACATGATTGAAAACAGATTACTTTTTGTTTTTATGTGGAATTGTTTTTGTATTCTTTAAGGTTTTATATTACTTCCTGGAGTGTTACTAATGCAGTAGAGAGCAATGCTCATATTATCTGGATGATGTCATCACAGGGAATGTCCACTTAGGGTCAACATCCAGTAAGATACGACATTGTCTTTGTCTATATTGTATTCTTAGATTTATTTTTCACTTTTCTTTTTTTTTAACTGGTAGAAAATTCTGTTTTCTGGTGTAAAGATGTTGTAATAGTTTCTGTAAGAGTAATTGGGTTGTTGACTATGGGGAAAAACAACATAGAAATGATATAAAACGGAAAAAAAGGAACAAAGAGATCTTGTTATTGCATATTAACCTCCTGTGTGGGAGGGAGATCATGGGTTTGATATCTAGCCAAGTTATTCTTAAGACTTAAAAATTGGTACCTGCTGCTTCTCCCTAAGCAGTGCTATTTTACAAGTTAGAGTAAAGACCAGTTAACTCATAGACAAAACAACATGTTATGAAAGAAAGCCGATGATGTCTTCTTATGCATTGTAGCATGGTGAGCAGGCATTTTAAAGATCTGACACATTGTTTAGGTTGAGTAATAAGCAGTGTATATTTATTTGACTTAACAGTTGTTTATTGCCTCAATACAGATGTAATATTTGCTGCTGGACATTTATATCAACAATAATGGGTTGACTATAATTGACTATAATTCTTCAATACTGTACAAACAAATATGACCTAGATTGCGTTTTCTTTACTTAGCATAACAAGAAGGTTAATATCAGAGGAAAACACCATTGTAGGTTGATATTCCAAAAGTCATTTTTTTTCATAGAAATAATTGGACTTTAATGCCATCAAAAGTGACATCAGAATGACGTGTCTCTCATAATGTTTATGGGTTGTTTCCATATTGAGGCTGAGTGGGCTTTGATAGATGAATCTTGTTCCATATTTGTATGTTATAGGAAGGAAGTCTGTTATTTGAGCCCATAGATAAAATGGTACCTTGATAGTTAAGTTCATTTGGTGACATTTAATTTAAATCTATTGAAGAACAATTCTGCAGAATTAATTATGAAAAAACTATCTGTAGTTCAAAATAAAACCAATTATTTGATTGTTAAAACCAATACATTTTTGAAACAAGCGTCATCACTTCTATTTTGAAACTTACATTTCCAAGACAATGTCAATTTTGTTTAGATTTACAGCTTTGGTGGTCTGTGGTAGAGGTAATTATTGCATGATAGAACCAGATATTGTTCTTCATTTTTAAACAGAGCAATTATGACATTTCTTCATATCATGAATACACAGTTGGCATCCAGAATTATGAAGCAGAAAACGTCAAAAATCATTTTCCTTGTCTTAGCATTCTCCCAATTAGATGAATAAAAAATTACAGGTGTTTACTGTTAATCTTTGTATATGCTAATGCATTTTTCACAATAATTGGCTTAACTAATCCAGCTATTGTGGTGCCAGTCAAAATGTAACATTTGCAGTATTACTATTTGTTTTGTATATCTCTAAATCTTTTTTGTGCAACAGTTGTTCATGTATTTGTTTTGATGTTTGATAATTGCAAACAGACATTGACCTATAATGGTTTACTTTTTTTTAAATTTTTATTTGGATGAAGAGTTGTCTCATTGGCACTCACACCACATCTTCCTATATCCATTGAAGGCAGTATGATGACCTATAGTTGTAAATAACTTCTATATATGTCATTAAGTCTCTGGTGGACAGTTGTCTCATTTGCACTCACACCACATCTTCCTATATCTATTGAAGGCAGTATGATGACCTATAGTTGTAAATAACTTCTATATATGTCATTAGGTCTCTGGTGGACAGTTGTCTCATTTGAAATCATATCACATCTTCTTATTTTGATGCTTTTCTGAAGGACTACAGAACAATACACAAAGTTGAAACGCTCTGTATTTGTACTGCACATGTACAACAAGAAACATGTTGATATTAATGAACATATTTATGCAAAAAAAACATCGTATGCAAGGATCATGAAGTGAAAAAGGCTTTTGTATATTTACTTATCAAGTAAAGTAAACTCACATCTGACGATAATATAGAATTAGGGTAATGGAAGAAACCTAATTTCATTATGATGTCTGAGACTGTTTCAGAAGGTCAGCTATTTGGCACCAGAGCTTGTTTAGCCATCTCTTCCCTCTTAATCTCTCATTTATACAAAGCAACTTTGTATTACGGTAAGATTAAGAAAACATTTGGCATCGATTGTAATTATGATAGAGTAATTGAAACTCTGAAACCAATTTCTTCTCTATTTGTCATATCTGTTGACTTAACTAACAGTTGAATTCTTTTTTTGTTGTTCCAATTTAAATTTGAATAATCTAGAGCACAAATCATAGATTTGAATGCCTTTAGTTTGGTTCAAATTGAGTTGAAATCCTAATTACGATTTTTTTTTAGGTTCTGTACTTGCAATCATTGATGAAGATTGTAATAATTTTAATAGTATCAATTTTTTTTTCCAGCAGTTAGCTTTGGAAAATAGTTAAAAAAAACTTTTTCCAGATGGGAATTTGGGTCATGAGCCAAAAATTGATCAAATTACTCATTCAGAGCCTCCACCATTGATAACCCCTTCAGCATAAAGAGCACCTGTTGTTCTATCAATTATAGGAGAATTAGATGTAATTAGTGTCCATACTTATTAATTAGAGAGGGTAATAAGACAGGGTATTACTGTCTTGTCAGGGACTTCACACCAATGATAGATGGAACTAATTACCAATAAAGAAATTTATTACTGCCAAGTCAACCTTGAGTTGATTCTTTTGTTGTTGATTTCCAAATGATCGAAGTTTTGCAGGGATTTTATTTGCAATCTAGGGTTTGGATTGATTATGTCATAAAGTTATTTTTTTATAAAAAGGTTGGTCAAAATTTATTACTGCAGTATCAACCTTGAGTTGAGTCTTTTGTTGTTGATTTCTGGATATATTGAAGAAATGAATTTCAGGTATTTTATTGGCAATCTATGGTCCGAATTGAATATGTCCGAAATTGATTGTGTCATAAAATTATTTTTTATTAAAAAGCATGGTCCAAAAGGAATTTATTACTGCTGTATCGACCTTGAAGTGATTCTTTTGTTGTTGATTCTGGATATATTGAATCAAATTATTGAAGTTTCTTTAGCAGGTATATTATTTTCAATCTCTGGCCATATTTGATTTTATCACAAAATTATTTTATCACCAAAAGCTTGTTTTTTTCTCAGAAGTTCTAAAAATGCATAGCTTTACTTACTTATAGGTAGAGATGTGGTATGAGTGCAATGTGACAACTATCCACCAAGGTATATTGGACCTAGAAGTTAAAAAAATTCTGGAACTGAATTAATAAGCCTTTATGAAGAGATTTTTTTCTAAAAAAAGGTGGCTAAAAAGTCATTCAGATTTTGGATTACTTCTCCATATATGTTGCATGACCTTCACATCCACCATCAAGGTTATATACTACGCATTTACAACACCTAAACGAATGAAAAATGTCTGATTGAAATTCTTCTCGAAGGTCTTACTTTAGTAAAAGCCGCTATATTTTCCCTTTTACATCGTACACATTATTGCAGAAGAGTAAAAGCAAATTTAATTCCGATTGATTAGTTGCTGTGCATTAGATTATTATAGGTCGTTTGTATTCTAATCAAGGATTTGTGAAGTTTTAAGTCGGTGCTAATAGTTTCTAACATCGCTATATATCATAATTTCTGCAAATTTCCGTAATGATCCTGAAATTTCAGTAAATTTCACATCGCTATTAGATTACAGTATAAGGACATTGACACAGTATCAATAGGACCACAAGGACGTCGGACATAAAGGTCAGGCTGTAAACACTCCAGATTTACTCAGATACACAATTCAATCTTTCAATGTTTGTCACAGCTAACTTCATTTACGACAGAGTTCTATTTACCGAAGTCGTTGTCTGGAAGTCCGATAGTGAAGATGTTTCTTCATCAGAACGGTTCTGTAATGGACAGATAGAGGTTTTACTTATGATTGTAGAAACAAGATTGATTAACTTTTTACAAATCCAAAATGGATCTTTGTAGTTGTTCAAGTTTGTGATCTTTTGGGTCATTGATTCTATCTTTGATTATTTTTGGAGGGCAATTCATTTATCATATTGAATTCTGTTGTTGAAAATCAAAAGCAACTGAAAAACAATACTGATAAAGATAGCATGATTCTATTAGGCCCTGCCAAACATTTTTAGTGTTTCTTTTTGTATCGATTTTAAGCTGATGAAGATTTTAATGAAGAATTATTACAGACAAAACAAATAAATTCTGCACTTGATTTTGACATTTGAAAAGAAATGAAATTAAGAGCTTACAGCCCACTCTTACCATTAAATTCAGACATTCATACTGCTGAAATAACCATTTAGATTTCCGATAAAAATCTGGCATTATATTTTCTCATTTTTCAAATCAAAATTCTGCTTGCTTGCATGACCTCTTTATTTTATTTGGCTAAAATCAAAAGGTCTCTGAGATTTTAATTGCTTTGACATTCCTGTAAAGTTTTCTTAGTTCTTTTGCAATTTGTCTATTGATTATTAAAAGTGTACGTAGACTTGTTTTTCTGAAGGAAAAATCTAGTTATTAAAATGGTGAAGTACAACGGACAGGTGGGCGGACTGCTGCCAAACGTTTCCGTGTAATAACTTAGGAACCATCAAACCAATTGGATGCAAATGACAAAAAGGATTTCAAGTTCAAGATTGATGATTTTCACTTTGACCATTATAAAGTTATAGTCCTTTGCAGATTAGAAAATGAAACTTTATGTTGTTCTGTGCTGTAACTTATGAACTGTTCCTTAAATGCTATTCAAATTTAAATATGTTGATACTTATGAAAATTTTCACTTTTAATGTTCAGGAGTTATGGTCCTTGTTAGGCACAGAACATGCCATGTTAAACTGCCATCAAAATTCAGATTTTATATCGCTTTCATGTATATGCTATCGCTGTATCAATTAGGAAGAGGGTCATGTTCTAAGCTTTCAAGATCGGATGCCAGAACTTTCTTGAAAAATCTTCAGAGATAAGTTGTAAGGTCAAATTAAAGCCATGGGTATTATTTGAGACAACTTGCAGTCAGACTATTGCCAGCATCCACTTCAAGTTTTATGACAATTTTTACTTAAATGTCAACAGTTTAACAAAGGAATAAAAGAAAAATCCCTTATTAGTATGGAATATTATTAGTCATGAGAACACAGAAAAAAGAAAAAAAAACACTGAAAGTTAATGAAAAGAAAAATATAAAACTTTACAAGAGTATGTCGTTTAAAGAGAAACCATAGTCAATTCATATACTAATGCAAATCTTTGGCAACAGTCAGTATCTGTAAATGTTTACATAAGTGAAAAATTACTAGCAAAAAAAAAAATATCAGTTAATTGTGTTGTTCATTCAGTCCTATTGTTTGCATAGTAAAACAAAAATTCATAATAATATATTTCTTAATTAACATTATTTTACAGTTAACTATAGTTTATCAATTTGTATCCACTGGGGAAGCAGTTACTGTTGGGAACATACATTTTTTTTTGGCTGCCAGAATAACAATTGTACAATTAGACATTCATTATCTTGAGATACATGAAAAGCCTACCACTGTTTTCGAGTGATATTTACAGACTATAAAAACTTCAGACTACAAAGAAAAAAAAGTTTTTAATTCATCATTGTTTTGATTTTCACATTACAGAAATTGTGTAGACGTAAGAATTAATTAAAAAAAATTATCTCTAGAAAGGCCAATATGTAATATTAATAATAGAATTGACCTGGAAATTATTTGTTAAATGAAATGTATGAATTCCGTGGTTTCCACAGAAAAATTACTTGAGAGATCAATACGCCTTCGTAACTTCACAATATAATCCTGGTCAAAGTCTCCTTAAGAGTTCAACTAATTGGAAGATAAGTTGTTCATGCAGGGGACACTTGCAGAAAATACCAAAGTTCATTCTATTCTACTGGCAAAACTGCTCATGATAGCTTTTAAATGTAGGATATCTGATTTATCTAAGTGAAGAAGTTTTTCGAACAAGGTAATGGGATTTTCTACTATATAAACGATTTGATTTTTGTTTTAGTTTAGGAAATGGATCATTTTTTTTGTTGAGAAAAGTAATCTGTTTTCAAAATTATTTGTGTTGTTCCTTTATAACAATTATTTTTGTGAGAGAAAGCATATTTTGTCTTATTTGGGATTCATGACCAAGGTTTAAGTCAGGACTAACAGCATACCTTTCTTCAAAGGGAAACATGTAGCCGTCAGGCCCGTAGCCAGGAATTTCCAAGGGGGGGTTATTTGGACCCACGAACTCGACTTTAACAGTCACAATTCGAACAGAACGTTGACTTTAACAGTGCTTATTTGTTTTCAAGGGGGGTTCGTTGGCTACGGGTATGGCTGTAAAGTACAATTCAAATGTCTTAGAGTCAATATTTGTTTTGATAGGAGTTTAAAAATTCTTAAATTAAAAATGAATGTATAATTTTTACAGCCATATTCCCCTATTTACTAAATGTATGCCAAGTAAGTGGAGTAAATACTCTTGTCAAGAACAATATTTTCTTTGCATGTAAAAAGAGACAATAGAAACATTAACAATAATCAAAGAATCAGAATATCAAACTTGTTGGTTTTTTGTATGAATAAAAGGATATGTGAGATCTCAAGGGGATGTAAGCAATGCCATTTATCTTCTCTGCCAACAAATGAATAAAAGGATATGTGAGATCTCAAGGGGAGGTAAGCAATGCCATTTATCTTCTCTGCCAACAAATGAATAAAAGGATATGTGAGATCTCAAGGGGATGTAAGCAATGCCATTTATCTTCTCTGCCAACAAATGAATAAAAGGATATGTGAGATCTCAAGGGGATGTAAGCAATGCCATTTATCTTCTCTGCCAACAAATGAATAAAAGGATATGTGAGATCTCAAGGGGATGTAAGCAATGCCATTTATCTTCTCTGCCAACAAATGAATAAAAGGATATGTAAGATCTCAAGGGGATGTAAGCAATGCCATTTATCTTCTCTGCCAACAAATGAATAAAAGGATATGTGAGATCTCAAGGGGATGTAAGCAATGCCATTTATCTTCTCTGCCAACAAATGAATAAAAGGATATGTGAGATCTCAAGGGGATGTAAGCAATGCCATTTATCTTCTCTGCCAACAAATGAAGAAAAGTGTATACAAGTTGAATAACAAAAAAAATTACAATGTATAACCTTTTATTGTTTAAGGATGATTGTAGCCTTAGGTCCTTGACCTGCAGGAATTTAAAATAAACAAGAAATCAAGATTTTTTTCCCTTCTCAATAAGTTGTTATATATAAAAAGGAAAAAGAAAATGTATTATAAGAAATCATGACAAATTTTCTGAACACATTCTACAAAACCAAAAGCTATTCAGATTTTCACTTTAGACTTGATCCTTAAAGGCTGAACTTGAAATTTTTACAATGGTCCTTTTTATTAGCTCACCTGGCCTATAAGGCCATGTGAGCTTTTCTCATCACTTGGTGTCCGTCGTCGTCGTCGTCGTCGTCGTCTGTCGTTGTTAACAATTTTTCAAACATCTTCTCCTCTGAAACTACTGAATGGATTTGAATGAAACTTAAAATGATTGTTCCTTAGATTATCCTGCACAAAGTGTGTGCTTCGATTTTTGATCAGTCAAAAAACATGGCCGCCGTTACTTAAAATAGAACATAGGGGTCAAATGCAGTTTTTGGCTTATATCTCAAAAACGGAAGCATTTAGAGCAAATCTGACATGGGGTAAAAATGTTCATTAGGTCAAGATCTATCAGCCCAGAAATTTTCAGATGAATCAAACAAACCATTGTTGGGTTGCTGCCACTTAATTGGTAATTTTAAGGAAATTTTGCAGTTTTTGGTCATTATCTTGAATATTATTATAGATGAAGATAAACTGTAAACAGCAAAAATGATCAGCAAAGTAAGATCTACAAATAGGTTAATATGACCGAAATTGTCAATTGACCCCTTAAGGGGTAAATGTCCTTTAATGACAATTTTTCACAATTTGTTCATCATATTTGCTAACTTTAAAAAATCTTCTCCTCTGAAACTACTGAATGGATTTGGATGAAACTTAGCATGATAGTTCCTTAGATTATCCTGCACAAAATGTGTGCTTTGATTTTTGATCCGTCAAAAAACATGGCCGCCCTTACTTTAAATAGAACATAGGGGTCAAATGCAGTTTTTGGCTTATATCTCAAAAACTAAAGCATTTAGAGCAATCTGACATGGGGTAAAAATGTTCATTAGGTCAAGATCTATCAGCCCTGAAATTTTCAGATGAATCAAACAACCCTTTGTTGGGTTGCTGCCACTTAATTGGTAATTTTAAGGAAATTTTGCAGTTTTTGGTCATTATCTTGAATATTATTATAGATGAAGATAAACTGTAAACAGCAAAAATGATCAGCAAAGTAAGATCTACAAATAGGTTAATATGACCGAAATTGTCAATTGACCCCTTAAGGGGTAAATGTCCTTTAATGACAATTTTTCACAATTTGTTCATCATATTTGCTAACTTTAAAAAATCTTCTCCTCTGAAACTACTGAATGGATTTGGATGAAACTTAGCATGATAGTTCCTTAGATTATCCTGCACAAAATGTGTGCTTTGATTTTTGATCCGTCAAAAAACATGGCCGCCCTTACTTTAAATAGAACATAGGGGTCAAATGCAGTTTTTGGCTTATATCTCAAAAACTAAAGCATTTAGAGCAATCTGACATGGGGTAAAAATGTTCATTAGGTCAAGATCTATCAGCCCTGAAATTTTCAGATGAATCAAACAACCCTTTGTTGGGTTGCTGCCACTTAATTGGTAATTTTAAGGAAATTTTGCAGTTTTTGGTCATTATTTTGAATATTACTATAGATAAAGATAAACTGTAAACAGCAAAAATGATCAGCAAAGTAAGATCTACAAATAAGTAAATATGACCAAAATTGTCAATTGACCCCTTAAGGGGTTATTGTCCTTTAATGACAATTTTTCACAATTTGTTCATCATATTTGCTAACTTTAAAAAATCTTCTCCTCTAAAACTACTCAACCAAATTCAACCAAACTTCATTTGAATGATCAGTAGGGTGTATAAAATAAAGTTTGTGTTTTATTTTCTATTTCATCAAAAAACATGGCCGAAGGCATTGTTTACCAGGTGAGCGATTCAGGCTCTTGAGAGCCTCTTGTTTAAAAAGGAACCTAACAGGAAATTCTTAATCCACCCCTTTAACTAAAAGATAAAAGCCTTCAATTCGATGGAAAGTGTTTTTTTTTTGTAATACCATTTCTATGTTCACTCACCTGAACATTGGAAACAAGATGAAACTTTGAAATTGACATCATTGACTTTTCTAGCAGAACAGAATATGATGTAATATTCTACTGAAAAAAATATTACTAGAAAATATATTGACTTCATAGCTGAAAATATCTCATGACGATAATGTTTTCTTTACGTTAATTGATCATGTTATAAGAAAGGAAGAGCTAACCATAAAAACATCTTTTTGTGAAAATGTCATAAGCCGATCTTCTTGTTAATAAGGTTAAATCCCTTTATGAAGATCTTTCCTGCTAGGTTTACTTTAATGAATTTTGATGATGAATTTCCTGCTAAAGAAAGTAATGCCAATTTGATTGTAATAAAAAGCAACTTCAAGGAACTTCGCCGAGTGGATCCTGAAGAATCGTTGTTAGTATTGTTTCCTTAAAAATGTTATGGACATTTTGTTTTAAAGGTCAATTATTTGGTATTTCAATGTTTTCTAATAACCACAAAAAGTGGGATTCTTATTTCGAGTCTGTCAGTCCACTCACAGTCTGTTTTGAAACACTTTGTTCATCATTAGATAACTTTGATTTTAACTTATGAGTCTTAACAAGTGCTCTTTCCACAGAAGAACCCTTTGTAACTTTCAGAGGTTAGTGGTCTCAGGAAAGCAATATTTCTACCTCTATCTGGAAATCACTTTTTTCAAGTAGAAGTTGAAAATCCCACCCTACAGTCCTGTTGATACACTCTGCAGACCCTACCTATTGAATTTATTATTACATTTGTATTTTGTTCTTTTGTTGATTATGCATGAAATATTTGCCACTGAATGTTACAATCAATCAAATGTCTGAGAGTCATGATTTGTACTCATTATTGGATTTATCAGTCAGTAACTTTAAAGCACTTATGATTTCTGAGTTATATGGTGCCAAGGAGGCCAGTAACAACTCACACTAAGATAATCCACTACATAGTACATTGTTTTCATTATTACTTAATAATCAGATCTGTCATACCAAGGACACAATGATGATATAATGTTTGTGCATAGTAATTATAAGTTATATAACCGAAGCCAGTAAACTGATAAAACACAAGCCAAACTGACATACTGGTAATGATATGTAAACACAAAAAGATGGTGCATAATAGTTTTTGCTAGATCATTGTAAATGTTGTGCTTGTGCATGACCATAGCCCTTGAGAAGCAAAACTGGACATGTACTTTTGTCATTTTTGAATACAAGGAAACGTAAGAAGTAAATATCAATGAGAAATCAAACCAACAACAAAAGTTTAACAAAGATAATAACCTATGGGGTCACCATACATACAAGTTTTAGTGTGACAAAACGGAAACAACATGAATTAACCAAACGTTATCCCCTACATGGTTTCTGTGGATTGGTGGTTTTTGTTCTAGTAGTCTATCCGCAATAATCACTAGCCACTCTGTCGGCACTGAGGTTGTGAATACAAACCTGACTTGTGGCAAGGTGCGTTTGACTATTTATTGACTAGGATTACCAGTTGTCCTACTGATGATCATGGTTCTCTCTAAATATAATTATACATAACAATGAGAACAAGTAAGTTTACTAAATGTTATAAGCAACAGGATATCACATGGACATTTAAATTATGGAATCCATAAGACAAGTTCCAATTTTCCAAGAGTATAGACAAGTTGTAAAGGAGTTGTACAGAAAAAAATGAGAAAGGACATGGGGAATATGTCAAAGAGACAACCAACAACCCGACAAAAGAGCAATCAATTGATTGTGTTGTACAGAGCCTGTTTTGATATGCCCTTTTGTGACCCATTGCTGTTAGACTATACTATAAAGCCATACTATCACAAAATATAGAACATTACCACAATAATTCATTTATCAGAAGTTACCTATATGGACGATACAAACCTCTAGAGAAGGAATATTAATATGCAGATATGCTTATTTGCATTATCATGCATAATTAAGTCAAAAATGTGATCCTTCAAGTTCAGTGCACTGGTGTCCATGAGAATGCCCCTTGGGATAGACTTTCTGAAGGACACATATCAGTTCTTGAGCACTTCATTTTATTCTTTTAACATTTCTATATTTTTGCTTGGTTTCATTAGCTATTTGGATTAGTGATGGTTGAAGGAACATATTGTAATGTCCAATATATTTGATAATTCTTAAGTTTGATGTCTAATATATAAATATATTATTGAATATTTATTTGTATTTTTCAGGATGTAAGGAAAGATAAATTATCACGGAACAGTAGTTCATGTCCATCTTTAAAAAGTCCTGATTCAGAAGTTGCTCCTGCCAGAAATGTGAATGAAGGTAAAAAATGATTAAAAAAAAAAAAAAACCCACCTGATTACAAATGAAATCAATACAACATAGTGGTAACCAATTTTGTTGGGACTAGTCAATTCAAATTGGCCAGCTAGACCTATTTAGATAATTGTTTGGTATTGAAATAGATAGATTAGATGGAAAAGCTTGACTTTGATGTCACTGTATATGTTTGCCCATGTTCTACCTTAAAAAAAGTTACTTTCATTACCTGACATTTTTCAAAACCACTTTATAACTTTATAAAAAATTAAAATGGAAATTGACTACTTGCAAGAAAGATGCTAACCACATGTATGTTCTTGATGATAATAAATGATTTTTGGTACTATACAAGGCATTGTGTTCTCACATGTAACAAATTGGTAGCCAGATGAACTCCCTCCTCCCTTTGACAAATGAGTAAAAAATAATAATAAAAAATTGTTTAGTTGAAATTTGAATTAAAGTGTGATTATGGCTCTGACTACCCCATATATAGAGCCAAGTAACACCGTTCTAGGACATCCTAGCTTCAACCCTGATATTACTTGTTTATCTACAAACCATTAAGAAAATGTATGTCTGGTAAATATTGGCTTTGGCCAGCTTCAATATAACTCAAGGATCCTGAAAAACAGTGACCACTTATGATGGAATTTTCCTGCTGAAGGATGTGTCATAATCTCTTGGTCATACATTTCAAAACCAAATTGTGTATTACTGATAAAAAATGAGTTAGTACATCAAATTTGAAACCTAACTGATTAAAAAAACATAAGGCATTGTTTGCTATATTGTTGAAAACTAGTATATTCAGCTAGAACTGTAAACAGCAAAAATGATCAGCAATACCAGATCAACAAATAAGTCAACATAACCACAATTTTTAATCAACTCCTTAAAATCAAATCTTTTCAGGAGTTATTGTTCTAAACGGATGAATTTACATTTTTGAGTTTTGGTCATCTTGAAGACTACATTAAGTTTGAGATAAGTGAAGATCTGCTATCAAGTTTACACATCTAAAATTATAAGAGTTATTTCCCTTGAATGTTATTTGAATATATATAATTTATGACAAACTTTCCAGTTTAAAGCTTCAAATTGAATGATCCTTCAACAAATGATACAACATGAATGTTTTTTTTGCAGGGCGCCATAGTTCTATGCACAATCTGGCCAAAGATGAGGAACAGTCAGCACTGGCCGAGGAGTCCACCCCATATAATGAAGAACTCAATTCAGATATTCAAATTGTTTCGGATGATGATTCTAGAGTACAAATTTGTGTAAATGGCATCACTCTTGATAGTTCTGATGATATAAGATTGGACACTAGTCTAAATAGGTTTATTAAGGATTACTATGGGGACAATACCCCAGGAGTGAGACGCCGTAGTAGCTGGTGTCCACAAACATCAACAATCACCGAAGATCTTCATAAAAAATATGTCACCCAGAATTCTTTCTCACAGGGAAAAAGGTACCAGAAATTAAATGATATGTTATTTTGAGATGATTATCTCCCCTTGCATGCTTATATATTCAAATTAGACACATTAGTTATACATGGCATTCATATAATAATCATTGTGTTTTTATGTTCCCTTTATTGAATTATTAAGCTACACATCATACATATTGTTCCATATTAACTTTACTCAAAAAGAGAGACACAAAAAGTACTGCTAAAAATAAATGAAATAACTTACAAACTTTTTTTTATGTGGATATGAGAAATAAATATTATTTTGAAGGGCATATTTATTTTCTTTTAATGATAAACAGTAAAGTATGTGTTGCTAAAAAATAGAGTTTATTTGTAGAGATATAGACCAGAAAAGACATGCCTTCTAGTAAGACAGTTTCATAGCTTATTTTCCTAATGAAAAAAAACCATTACTCGATTAAATGTTTCTATTTTCATTAACAGACAGAAGTTTTTCGTTATTTATTTAAGAGTACTCAGTATACGTAATAAATTTGACATCTATTCCCCTATTAAATAATCTGTCTATAACACTGTTTGATTGCATTTAGATGTGCTGTTCTTTCTTTTGAATTAACTTTTCACTAACTTTTGGATTTGTTGTCCTGTTAGTAACTGTTTGAAAAATTAACACAATTTCTTTCTGAACTCATTTCAAATTTGATATTGACTTTTGTCGATTTCGATTTCCATAGAACCATTACCATGCACAAGTTGAAACATACATCTATTTTAAATCACCTGACAGAAATAAATCTTTTTCTAATCAGGACAAATTAACTTGAAGTAGTGTAATTGTAACCGATTTTCTTAATGATCTATCTCCATTAGTGAATTAGATATTTTAAGTAACAATTTAATTTAGTTCAGACCATGAATACCTAATTTAGACTGACCTTGTATCCCTTGTGTGGCCTCTCAATCTAGGTTTTCTCTAAATGTAAACAACTCATCATGATTTAGTTTGAGCATGTTGATTGCAGTAGGTATAATTGATAAAACAGAGAAATATTTACTTATCTTTGGGTAATAAAAAAATGATAATATTGACCCTTGTAAAGATCTGCAAGAATAACCGTATTTTCCCGAATAAATGCTTTTAGTTTTTTCGAAAAATCAGAAAACTTATATTAGACGTTATTGCATATGAGGCTGCAATTCACATTGAAAATACCTGTACCAAGTCAAGAATATGACAGTTGTTGTCCATTCGTTTTTGATGTGTTTTGTCATTTGATTTTGCCATGTATTTAGGGACTTTCCAATTGAATTTTCCTCGGAGTTCAGTATTTTTGTGATTTTACTTTTCGCTAGAAACTAAACCAAAAAAAGTAGGTATCTACAGAAGATTGTGCCTAACTGAAAGCTTTGTTAATTTTTCATACATCTTTCTCGGTAGCCTATGCTGACAATATGTTTATGTAAGGTATAAAGTTTCCTAATTTCATTCTCTTATGAATGCTAGTCTCTGGTTGACTTATATAGTTATGTTTGGAACTGTGATAGACCTAAATAATAATGGAATTGGATGACAAATTTTGTACCCATTTTCATGTACACCGCTGATATTTTAAAACTAAAGGCATATCTGTTGTGGTCTCTGACAAGGATTAACCAAATCTTCAGTGTCAATTGCTATTTTTAAGTTAAGGTTTGAATCAGAGAACTAACTGTAACAGTGACATCGATCCTTTATTTCCTTAGTTGGATTAATATTGTCAGCATTGGTAACAAACTTTGAAACATTCAATCCATGTTTGTAGTCAAAATTAAAGATAAAATGATAATGCTGACTTCTTTTCGTTCTTTGCAGAAGCACATGTCAGACTTTAAAACTAATCTTCTAAAAAAGCTTTTTGCAAAAAAAAAAATGAAACCTTTTCACAGAATCTGTTGTTACAGTAGTTAACTTGTTCATTTAAATTTTTGAAAGTTCTGTCCATTTGAATATTTGAAAGTTCACCTAACCTATTGAATGCATATAACAGAATAAAATTTGGACAGACAGACAGGTAAACTACAACAGATTATGTGGAAAGGCTTCCTTACTTTCATAATTCCTTACTTTCACAATACTTAGATGTTATTGAGTCAAATATGGCAACATAATTTGTATATACTGTTGTTGGCATAGTGTTATTGTCTGTGAATAATTGCCCAGTTTATTTACTACCGGTCATTATTTGGTTTCAGAGAAATTCCTTGCTTAAGAGGTTTTAAAATTACTAGAGGCTAAAAAGTAATATCTGGTAATTTTCATGCTGGAGATAATCGGCTTTTATTTTTGTCCATTGATTGAAGATCTCAAAGCGAAATCATTTAACCACAAAGTATACCAATTATACTATCAATAATACATAACATGTGCTTGTTGTGGTTTCATAATCAAAATTGAATCAACTTTTATCTGTGTTGGCCTTTCTTGATTATCTTGAGTTTCTTCTTCTTTACAGTGTGTTTTATAACTATCTAATGCTTGATGGTTGGGAACATTTCGGTAAAGTCCAGCTGCCCCGTCATGGAGTGCATTTGTCCATCCCAAATCCAATAGAATTTGTTTTAGTCCATCTGACCTTAAGGGCCAATATAGGCTGTTAAGCCTGTTATCCTTACTTGGTGTTTGAAATTTGTTCACTTTTCACTCTTTTATCATCTGAATTTGCAGTACTTATTCTCGATTGGTCAATTTTCAATTTCTTTTTCTCAAGCCTATTTAAACTTTATACATATGATGATTTTGAGACCCTTAATGCTGATTGGATGGCATACATCATGGAATGGAGACCCTTGTACTGATGGATGAGCTACATCATAGAAAAGATTTCATAAAAACTCCCATTTAAGCATTGTAAATCACATTTTAGTTTTCTTGACTTACTAAGAATCCTAATTATTATATTGGTGGGAATAATGTACAAAAGGTCTTTATATAAAAATCTTCATAATACAGTCCCTTGTGTAAAAGGCCATTCTTATTTTTGATTGTCACTTCTGACATTAGAAATAGATCTATATAGATGAGTGATATTGGTTCTTGAATGGTCTGTAGTTTGTCTTTTATTCGTCTTTTTTGCACTGTAAACTATTTTATGCGACTTCTATACTAAGGGGAGATCACTATTTCATCCTTGGCCTTGGCATGACCCAAACCATAAATAAATGCTTGTTTACACACAGTAATTGTCAACAAAAATGGATTTTCGATTAGTTTCCAGTAAAATATTTCTTATTAGTCTAGCATATTACACTTGAAATGACATCTTTTATTGTTGTTTCATTATTACTTGCTACTGGTATTTTCTGATTTATTTTATTTTTATAGTCAAATAATTAATACATGAATTCAATGAACCAAAGGTTCAGTGAAAGGGAATGTGAAATGTTTTTTTCATGTTTGTTTCAAGGTTACTTGATTAGAAATGTATTGCAGGATATTTTACAAAGTCTGTAAAATAGATTTCACATAATTTTCAGTATCTGTCTGTAAAATGTTTTTGTAACTAAATAGAAATATATGACAGGTTTTAGTAAAACAAGAACTGTGTAAAATAAATTTCACTGTGTTTTCAGTATCTGTCTTTGTAAATTTGTTTTTAAATTAAAAATGTATGAAAGGTTTGGGTCGGAACTTTTTAAAATTGATTTCACTGGTTTTTCAGTATTTGTCTTTGTGAACTTTTTTGTTACTTAGAAATGTATGGTTTTGATATCAACTCTTAAAAATAGATTTCACTGAATTTAAAGTATCTGTTTTTGTAAAAAAAAAATTGCCTAAAAATGTATGAAAAGTTTAAGTAAGAACACTGTAAAATAGATTTCATAGAAGTTTTAGTGTCTGCCTTTTAAAAAAGGAAAGCTACTAGGTAACAATTTTATTTCTTTTGTCTGGCATTTAGATTTTCATCTGTTGAAAGTAATGCAATTTTCTCTATCTTAAATGTTATTCTAAAAATAACAATTATCTGCAAGTTATCAAACATAACCTGTTTTGATCATTCCCCTCTTAAACCTCGGTGCATGTGCTAAAATCATTGCACTTCAAGTGCATCCTCTAAGCTTTAAATCATGTTATCTGATGCAAGGTTGTCTGGCAAGTGATTAATTTGCAGCATCTTGATATTAACCCTATCTTTAAAATAATGAGACCCAATTTAAGAAATTAAATCAAGAGAAAACAACTGAATGAGATTTTTTTCCCCGTAAGATATATTATTTTTATTCTCCTCAAGCAAAAGGTAGTAAGGACAAATATACTGCAATGTTTGGAAACCTTGGAAACATGTCAGTTAAAGTCAGTTCTTGTTACTCTGTTTATTTATAGTTTACATCAAAATATTTAGATTTTTTTAATGATTTTCTTTTTATATATAGGGTTCATTGTTGCCAAGTTTAGATAAAATTCTTTTGGAATTTGATTGAAATCGTGCATTTTGCTCATTGAAAATACATTTTGATTTCTGAGTTATTTATTTTAATGTTTGAGTGTTATTGAAGAATCAAAGCATCTGTGGGTTAGACTTTTTAATTTATTTTAATATGTCTGGAAAAGTAGGAGTATATTGTGTGGATGTATTTCCCCATGGTAGACAATTGCCTTTTGCCTTTTTAAATCTACATAAAATAATGATATTTAACATGTTTAACTCATAAAATATAAGATTAGAATGGAATGGTAAATTTTTGCAAAATGAACTTTTCTAGGTGAATGTCTTAGGTAAAATGTGTCAATAGATACATTATAGTGTTTTAAAACTGACGAATTAGCAGCTCATGCCTTTTATATAGCTTATTGCTTGATATGGTATAAAACAAATACAGTTTTTGAAACAAATGAACCCTTAAAATTTCTAGCAGCAAATATGAAGATGAATCTCATTTCTTTTTTCAGTGCAAGTTTGAACCAACTTGATGGAGATGATTCAGACGATTCCTATCACGATGCCAAGGAAGACAACATATCAAGCAATCGACAAAATCCATTAGATATGGATGCTATTAGTATATCACCTTCAGAATCAGGCTGCTCAAGTCCTTTCTGTAAGAACTTTATGTACTAAAGTTTTAAAAAAATATTCGTCTCTTATCTTCAAAAACCAGTTTGATAAAGAAAGTTTAGAAAGTGTCTTCTCATTCACACTCATATAAACCGTATAAAAGAAAAAGTTTGACAAAACAATGCAAAATTGATTGTTGTTTGACGTCAATATTTTATATGTGGCAAAATCTAGGGTCAATTAAAGCAGATTCCTCCTAAATAAGTTCTTTTATCTTAAGAACAAATATGTTGAAGTCCAATGTAAATCTACATTGTAGACTAGTATGTCATCATCAAAACAAGATTGCACAATTTTATTTTAGAATCAGATGTATTCAATTTCAAATTCAATTGCTTGAAACTTATTTGCTTTTGAAATCAGATTGTGAATTGACATATATTTCTTAATACCCAGTGCAAAACTTACAAACTTTGAAACAAGGTTGTGCTGCACTATGACGTTTGATCTTTTATAAGACTATTTTAAAAATCTATATTCAATTAAGAATGTTTCTTGTATAATCTGTTGTTAAATGCCAGCCAGGATTATTTTTTCAATAATTTGTATATTGATGTAAAAGGTGGAAGTGCAATGAAGCCACTTTTGAAATGCCATCAAGGATTTATTTATTTTCTACAATTATTATATAGTTATAAAAGTTGAGATGCAATAAGGTCATTTTTGAAATGCCAGTCATGAATTCTTATTTTGAATAATTTGTATATTGTAATAAGAGTAAGGTGCAATAAGGTCGTTTTTAGAATTCCACCAAGAATTTATTTTTTCAATTTCTTTCAATAATTTGTCTATTATGTCTGTTATATATAGGCCAATAGACAATTTCTCATCTAAAATTAAAAATATGTGAAATGTTCACCAAAAGTTGAAGGCAAATTTGAATCACTTACTACAAGTAAAATGTACTACTTTCTGTCTATAAAATTTTGTTAAATATTCTTACAACCCAGTTGTCAGGACATTTGTACCATGAAAGATCACTGATAATAGCAAATCAGTATAAAATAACTAGGTTAAGCTGACTTTCCTATTGTTTTTATTGGAATAGCAGAATCTGCCATATTCACTCCATAGAAGTTTATGTTTTATTATGTTAATTTATATTTCAGATAAAGAGGCTTCCGACGAGAGAGGTTATGAGCAAGGGTTAACGGGAGATTCCCTCATTGGAACACTTTACCATTTACAGCAGGAACTTGTTACTCCAAGAGACAAGAAAAAAGTAATTCAAAAAATTATTTTATATCACAAAGTTTACAATCGACCTCATCATTTTTACATCACATTTCAAAATTAATTCCTGAAAAACAATATATAAAAGAAGATGTGGTATGAGTGCCAATGAGACAACTCTCAATCCAAGTCACAATTTGTAAAAGTAAACAAATTTTGGTCAAAGTACAGTCTTCAACACGGAACCTTGACTCAAACAGAACAGAAAGATATAAATGGCCCCAAAATTGACAAGTGTAAAACCAAATGGTCAATCTATTTAAGAATGAGAAACAAGAAAAACTGCTTGTCCATTTTATCCCATGAACAGCAAAAGGGTGATGACTCCATAAACAAGAGCAAAAGTTCAATGATCATGTGACCGTCAGAAGGAAGGATCAACTGAAACTAAATGATTACTTAGAGCGCATTTGTTTCTAACCTAAACGATGTAAACGATTACGCGCGTAGTCGTTTAATCCATTTGTTTCTTACATTTTTTGGTCAACGTTGACATCGTTCACATAAACGATGTACGCGCAAAATAGTCGCGTAGTCGTTGATCATTTATCGTTGAGATGTGTAAACGATAAATTTGTTTCTACATCTGTCGTTTAAATATTTACGAGCACGTGTTGTTTTCGCAAAGTCCTGGTTATTTATTTCCCGTACTTTTACCTGTTTGTTTACAGTGCGTGAGTGTAATCTATTTCTGTCTGACTACGCGGGGTCGATAAAGTTTATTAAACAATGTATTTGTTTCTAGCAGCTTAACGTTTACTAAACGATAGTCATCGATGACAAAATTTCGGGTTAGAAACAAATGCACTCTTGACTTTAGATTATCAGTTTTCCTGCTGAGGTTGTTGTTCTCTCAAGTTTTCTCTCAAGCTTCCTCCACCAATACAAACTGACTGACACAATATAGACATTAGTGCTGAAAGTGGCTGTAAACACCACTGCAATCAATCAACACAAATTAAAATTGTCAAAACAACGTTGATTGAAATGTACAAACGATTCATTATTATGAAATATTGAATGAATTCAATTTAAATTGTTGATACAGGTGTCATACCACCAATTAAAAGTCCCTATCTGTTCAACCAAATTTTGCAATTTTCACAGCTTTCTAAATATTTTACCTTAAGTTTAACTTCATAGAAAACAGGCATATCCTGAATTGTACATGTATCAGCTTTCTACATGCCAATTTTCAACAGATGTTTAAAATCATATAAGAAAGCAGAGGTCTTCCGAATAGAGGTACCACTAAAAATAACCCCTGGTTTTCTGGAAATCTTAAATTAATATACTATGAAGTGCATTTATCAATGCAAACTCATAAACAAGTAGATTATAGCTCAAAATGGTCTTGATATATTTCTCTGTCACCAAAAGTTTCATTTCTGCCAATTTGTTGGTTATTTTAAGTAAACAATGAGATCAAATGCACTACTTTTTGTCCAAGTAGGCCTACTTTCACATATGTTCTAAATTTGAGGGAGTAATTGGTGGTGTGACACCAACAGCAACGAAATAAACAAGAGGTATTAAACATAATAACAAATAACTACAGTTTAATTCAAAGTGAGAGTTTACATTAGTATATGGTTTAAACTTTGACATTTCTTTATCCACCAATTTCATCTTGGATATGCATACAAAGAAATCAATCAATCAATTTTTTATGTTGGAAAATGTATATTTTACAATTGTTTTTTTGCAGACTCAGGTACGGAATTTGTCCGAGGAGATAAATCAGAGTGGTGACTCTGAAGAAGAGAATTCTAAATTGACTGTTCCTCAACATTCCAGTAACATGACTAAAGCACAGTCAACCCCTTCAATACCACATGCTGTTTCGTCAAGTAAGTCAAAATTGTATCATTTCAGTTGTGTTTGAACACAAAAACTACAATGAGTACAAATTCATGTTTGGAATACATGTAATAATTTAATAAACAGAGGAACCACGAAATCTTACATTATAAACATCAAATTCTGTGTAGACAACATCTTGAAGAAACAATTTCAAAGATGATTATAGTACTAACACAAGTGTCTAAAGCTCAGAGCCTGGTTAAGAATGGTCAGCTTTTCTCTTTTTAAAAATTTTACTTAAAAAAGGTTGCTAATCAGTTAAAAAATAACAAACTTTTCATAACACTAGAATAAATTGATAGGGGTTTAATAAAGGAATCAAATGAGCCAAAAAAAAATATAGGTCTCTGCTTGTTTTCGAGATATTAGCCATTGAAATTTTGGCCGAGAAAATGTTCTCTCTTGATTTTTCATAACTTTGTCATTGACTTGTTTAAGTTTTAAAAAACTATTTAAAATTTGAAGAATTTATAAGACTTTTATAGATGACTTATAATTATACATGTAAAATATTTATAAAAAGAAAAATGGGGGTTAGTAGGCACATTATTTTAAGGCATTCAAATGGATAAAACCAAAGGATGACAAAAAATATGACAAAAATTCCAAAACATGACAATCGAACATCTTTTACTTTCTTTGGATCAACACTGTATTCCACAATGTCAGTTAATGTGATGAAACTATATTTGCAATGGAACAATCAAAAAGAAACATCAACTTAAAACAAAAGTTATATAGATTTGTTCAGTCAAATTTTACTTCAAACTATTATAAAAAAAACAGTAGCATTGGACAGGTATTAAATACTGATGATTTGAATTTGTTTTTTTCTTATTTTTATAGGTGAAAGATTGGGGCACACTCGGGATCCAAAGCAGTAAGTACTTTGTAATTATAGTGATAATTGAACCAGTGTAACTTCTACACTTTGCATTAACCTCATTCTGATTTAAATACAAATCGTGTGTCCATGCTTTGCTTACAGGAACCTGACACTGACCTATTTTACTTTCTGTTGGGTAGAGCTTTTTAAAACGCCAAAATTTTATCTTGAAGATACATACCTCAAGATATTTGGAGCAGAAATTTCATAAATTGGTACATCAATTATAGGAACAGAAAGTAGAGCAGAGTATTATCAGATTCTTGTAAGATAAGTGAGGACACAGATCTGTGTTCTAATCAGATGCATTAACCTCTAATGACCCGCTGCTTTCATTGAGTTTTGTTAACCTGAATGTAATTTTGACCATCCTACAGTTTAAACTGTACTAAAAAAATTGTATTCACTTTTGAAATTTCTTGTTAGATAAGGCAGTGTAGTCAACTTTTCAGTGCAGTATGATTGCTGAGGAGTGTGAACACTTCATTGTCAATTGTCCTTTGACATTTTGAATATTTATACCTTTGCCCTATCAAAGGAAAACCATCTTTAAGTGTCTAAAGGCTAGTGGTAATAGATTATATAAATATTGTATCAGAAAGCTATATTAACCGTATATGCCACCTTTGGTGACTGTTATGGAATATTCATTTCTCTATTTTCAATTAAGGTTTTCTAATTAAAATTAAAATTTTGATAGTTTAACTGAGGCAACAAAAATAGGCTTCTACAGAACATAAAATTATAGAAATTGACAGATATAACAATACACTATTTTCCTCCTCCTGACAGAAGAGCAACGTTTTTCCGGTATGTCTTCAAATGTCTAACATATCTATATATATATACATAACAAATGGATGGGATGTCTGTTGTCATGACGAAATAGATATAGATCATAATATAACCAATAATTGTTTAAAATAGGAATTTTGATTTTAGCTGGATATTGATTACCCGATAATTGATATGGTGTTTTATTTATAGAATGTTATGTGCATGTTGGTGTTGGATGATTGTGTTCTGTTGTAGTGAAAGTACATTTATATGATTTACTTCCTGGTTTCTGGTATTAAATCGGTTTAATGTATAAATAGAATACTTAGAATCTTTTAGTTGAGGACATTTGGACTGATTTTGTTTTACAAATTTTACAAAATTGTCTGAAATTTTATATGACCTTAAGAAATCATATTCAGATAGATATTTCTTTAGCATAAACAAATGTTTAATACATTTCTCTAGACATGACACAGTATGTCTTCTTCTTTTTTTACCAAAAAATTCCAATCTTATGTGGCATATATATGTTTTGAGGTATGATTAAGTTATTTACTGGGTGAATTAAGAAGAGGTCAATACATGTAGAAGAAAATAAATTGAGGGAAATCTAAAATGTGTACAAGGAAAATTGATGTGGTACAGTATTTTGCCGTATTGATGGAATTAGGGGATATTTGTTGACAAGACATATCTGTTCTCTTATATTGTGGGTGTATTCTTATATTGGGGGAGTATTTTTATAAAACACATTTTTAATATGAAAAAAAACTATCAAGAAAAATATATATACAGTTTGAAATTGTAAAGTGAAATTTATTTTCAAAATGCAATTGATTTCAGACCACACCATAGATCCTACTTATATATACAAAAACTCATAGAGGAACATGAGTGAGTGAGAATTTATTTTTGGCAGTGATTATTTTTCTTGTATTTTGCACTTTATATCTTGGTGCTTTTTTTCTCACATGTGCAGTTGTTATGAAAGTTCTAAGCATACAATTTGTGGTATATATGGTTTGCTTTAACACAAAGCTGTTTGAAAACATATTGCAAATCTTTAAGCTTTAATAATAAAAGTGTATGATATAGGGGAAGATGTATAATGGTCTTTTGATTTTTTCTGGACCTAACTCATATTGAAATATTATTTATGGTGCATGTGCATTGATTCTCTGGATGTTTTTAGTATTAGCTAACAAAGTTTGAAATGAAATAATCTAATTCAGAAATATCGTTTCAGTGTATGTTGTTTCTCAACTTTAATTTGTATATACGTCCATGTTTTATATTTAATCTTTAAAATTTTACCATAAGTTGTACTTCTTCATCAGTTATGGAAGATCTTTGACCTATATAACCCTATATGTCTTCTTTATTTATAGAGGGTCACTTTTGTCATTAATAGCAAGTTTTTACTGCAAAATTTAGCAAAGTTAAGCATGCTTTTACACTGAAACTTTGTTTGCAGTGTTGCAAAAGTTAGTGCACACTTGAGGGCCCTCATGGGGTTTTTGATTATGTGATTACTTGGCCGTTTTTTTAATGATTATTTGATTATTAAGCCAAATATTTCATGATTATTTGATTACCTAGGACTGTATTTTTAGTTTATGATTATTTGATTACTAAAGATAAGCAAACATTTAATGATTATGTGATTATATTGGCAAAAAAATGGTGATTATGTGATTACTAGGACCCCCCCCCCCCCCATGAGGGGCCTCACACTTGCATGGCCTTGCATGACACTTTCTGTGTTTGTTATGTGGTTATGATATTGTGTTTTTCTAATGTTAATATGTTAGTATTGTTATATTGTAAAAGTATTGAGAAGTTTGCATGTATTTTGTAAAATGTTTGTATTTGTTACATATATGTGAAATATTGAAGCGTAGAAACATTTAAAGAAGTTGTAATGAATAAGGTATTGTCTTGTTTGCTAGTTTTTTCTTTGGTAAAATTTGAAAATGTTAACTTTTTTCCCAAAATATATAGAGTTTATATTAGATTTGAAAATCAAATTTTATGGTCAAGTTTTGACAATTTTTTAGTCCTTTAAGGTGGTACCTTACACTTTAGCTAAGATTAATTTGGCTTGTTTAATTTTCATAAAATTTTGACAAATCATTTACTTTGACCCTTTGACTAAAATATAAAAAAATTCAAAAAATTTGAACCAACCATTTTATCAGAAAAATTACACTGGTTATATAGCAGTTTGACAAACACTAATTTTGATCATTGAGAAGCTAAATATTCTCTTTAACAACACAATGTTATTAAAACGTTTAGCTGATTTTACGGAGTTATCTCCCTGTAGTTTTAGGTACCACCTTAAAGTATTAACAAAAAAGCAGGAGTAAAATCCTAATATGAGATTGAGAATCCTCCAATATGTTTTGACTTATGACTGGAATAACTTATTTAATAGTGTGAGTTCTTTAGTTAGAAAGCATGGCAGCAAATATGCCATTTCAAGTGAAAGGAAGGGTGTCATTTAAAAATATATATTTAAAAAGGGAGAAGTAATGTCATTACTTTTTATCTACCGTTGCCTATCAGTATCCTGATACATGCATTTAAAATTTGGTAGAAAAGTAGGTTTTGGTTATCATTGAGAGCTAGAAATTGAAAAGTTTTGTAAACATCCAATGTATATGAATGATCCTCTTAAAAATAATAAAAAATTAAAGATGAAGAAGGGATTTTGGTGGATAGGGGCGGGATACTAAATTTTAATTTAATTTTGGCCTTTTGTTTTGTTTTCTGAATGTGCAGAATTTAAAGGTACTTTTGATGTCATAAAGTTTAAATGATTTAATATTGTACAAAAAACAATTTAAATATAGAAATAGCATTATGCGACAAAAAAAAAAATCTCCCTTCTAAGGGTAAGAAATATTTGGTAGTTTATGCTGGGCTTAGTTTAGACAGGTTTGGTTGTATATGTACCAGGTTTTACAAATGTATTCAAGTAAAGATAAATTTAACAATAGCTTGACAATATTTGTTTTTTATAATAATGATGCATGAGGCTAGGTTTGGAAGTTTGCTTGATACCTTGTAGCTCTTTTCAGAAAGGAAACTGAAGAATAAATGTTTGTTTTGTCCTTAAATTATATTCGGTTTCCAATTTGATGAAAACAGATTTACCAATACTTTAAAGTGTTGAATTTTAAAGAAAAAAAAATTTGATTGATAGCATTGAAAAACTTTTAAAAAGTGTTCTTGGTGTGTGTATAAAAAATCTGACTCTGACAAAAAAAAACTAACTTTTTTTAACGATAAATGGTTGCTTACTAAAATCAATACCCTCTGAAATGCAATGTTCTTCAATACAACATATACATATCCACGAAAAGGGATTAAATCTACAGTATAAGAATTACCGAATAATTTTATCAACAAGCAGACTTTCAACTGACGGCCTGGAATTGTATTGTATGATTGCTTCTGTTAGTGAAAATAATATAGATATGCTGTTATAACATATGTATGCACACTTTATACTACATTATAGTGCTCAGTTCCGTCGTCAGCGGGAAATCGAGGAAGATGACGATGAAAATACAAACAGAATGCTGGCAGAAGATAGAAATAAGAAATCTAAACTTTCATTGTTAGATTTTCTTAATGAGTAAGTCGTGTGTTGTGTATTGGCAGCGCAAGTCACCATTTTCGAAGGCAAAGGAAATTTTGAATTTTTTATTCAAGTTTTAAAAATCTTATGCTTTCTTTCAGTTTAGATACATTTTCAAACCTTTTTAAATTCCAAACTAGATTTATCATTTCATATGAAAGTAGCAAAATTTGATTTTTGATTTTTAAGCATCCCTTAGTCTTGAAATGGTGCTTTAGGTGTGAAATGCTATTCAGGTGTGAAAACTTGTACTGTAGCTCTGATCAACGTGGAAGTATAAGAGATATATATGTAGCAGTTTCTTGACTGTATCTGTTAGCTTATTCTTTAGTATGTTTTGTTTCAGCTTCTGAAAATAAAGCTAATGTCTCCGTATATACCATTATGAGAATTCTTAAAAAAAAAAAAAATCTTGTGTCTGTTTGCCCTGTAAGTGTACAGCTTCATAAATCATGAATGAGTGCTATTCTGTTTGCAGTAACCTTTGCTGTCTTCAAAGCTCTGTCTCTTTTGCCATGTTCTGCTCAGTTGGTATAGAATTTATGTTTGCAAAAATAAAAACAACAGGAGCATATCCTTCATTCTGTGTGTCCAATTGAATTGTTTGGTATAAATATTGCTTGTTTACATGTCCCTCCTAGAATAAAAGTTTCACCCTTGAATCCAAAAAAAAAATTCCATGAATGTACAGTATGCAGTGCCAGCTTTTTTCTTGTTTCCATAAGACATTTTCAAACAGTATTTTTTTTGTCATATATTTTTATTTTTATTTTTAATGAATAATTACTTTTTGTTGATAAAGTTAAACAAGTTGTCTCCAACTATTCAAAATACAGTGAGTTTTAGTTACTTGACTGTAACATGAAAGAATGTTTAAGAACTATAGCCAATCTGGCTACTTTTAAAATGAATCTAAATATGTTGACATTGCTTAAACCTATGGAAAGTGGTCAGGGTGAAGTAGTATGAAGAAAATGTATAATGTGCAAGTTACGTGAAGTAAGAGAGGAATTCATGTAGCACTGTGTACATTTTTATCATTTACAAATACTTTTGTTTATTTTGCTTCTTCTTACAGATCATTTTATCCACCTCGCTTTTAGCTTGCTTCACTTACATCTAACATAATCACTACAACCGCTTAGATGCTTTTGTTTTATATTAAACTTCTATATAGAAAATGTTTAATTTTATTTTTTTACAGTGATTACATTTTTACATAAACAGACAGATAATTTATTTTGTAGCATGTATACTTCAAAATGACATATATAATTTTCATGCTGTTTTCCAATCTGTTAGTCCTAGAGAGAAATCCAAAATTAAAAAAAACTTAGAAAAAATAAAGATAAAAAACCCTTCAGGGAACCTGTGAGTCATAGGGATCATCCAATATTGTCTTCCTTAGAAAGACCAAATTCTAAAACACGTAGATTGAACCTTTATGACAAACCTACATTCTAACTGTTATCTCCTGAAACTCTTGAGTTGGAATCTGTTTATTCTAGAGAAGAAAAAAAAACAGGGAATTATATGAAAGAAGAAGAAGATCACAAATGTTAAACTGCTTTAATTCATCATATTCATGCACAGAATTTTGTGACAACTTTAGAATAATCACAAACAATATTTGAATTAATCAGAAAATTTCAAATTTTATGTTACTAAATGAAAATATCTGTTTCTGTAACCACATATTTAGAGAACAAACATTATTATTTGCTGTCTGACAAAAATTCTTCTAAACATAGAAGACTTTAGAAAGGTTTGAAAAAAAAAATGAATATATTAAAGTACCATCTATCTTGTAACTGTAATGAAATTTTTATAAAGCTCATTTTCCAGATATCTGTGGCTGGAAATAAATTATTTTAACTTATTTCTCACACTTTCAGCTCAAGTTTGAATGAAGAACAGAAATTAGCAAAGAAAGATGAGAAGAAAAGAAAAACAAGTGTCTTCTCTCGGATATCAAGTAGCTACAGAACCAAAAAGGTCAGTATATTTGATAGGTCTTCTGCAAAGTCAAAGTGTTGTAGGAAATTTATCAATTCTTGCCTCCTCAATTCCTGTTTTATATCAGACCATGGCTTCCTAACATGAACAGTTCGTTATCACTGCACAGATCCTTAAAACATAACACCCTTCATTGCAAAGATAGAATCGTGTCTCGAAAATTAAAAAAATGTAGAATCAATTTTTCAAGAATTATTAACTCTTTGTATAACTAGCCTGTCAACAATGAAGTTGTGAGTTTGAAAGTAGCAGGTGTTTGACTGCAATCTCACTTGACTAGGATTGCTAGTTTTCCTGTCTGTGGTTCTTTCAGTCCTCTTAAAAACCTGCTCAATATTTGAACTGTTTATTTGTTAAAGGGAGGTGGAAATGTTGCTTCACCAGGTGTTGAGTGTTTAAGCAATTGCACATTTACTGAAAAATCAGCTCTTTACATAAAAACTCATTAGAAATGAAATTATATGTTAGATACTATGTATAAATCATGTAAAGTAGACTAGCAAGATATAGATTAATTAGTATTGTTTATCATTTTGACGCATTGTTAACAGGAAAGAAAATCACAAACTGCACCGTTAATGTATCTGTTCTTTACTGATAGTTTTTGTTGACTGACATAATTACAAAATATATGTTAATTATGCAAGGAAACTGCTTTTAAACATCACAAAACACTTTCCAACTTTCATCTGATCCTAAATTGCATCAAAAAGAAAGATCAAATGTACTTCTATTAAGTAAATTTTCAAGCCAAGACCTCCTGGGAACAATGCCAGTAAGAGTTGTCTTTCTTTCCTCACCCTGAAAACAATCAATGTCTAATGAAACTCAACTTCTAACCTGTCAGGTTTTATCAGAACGAAAATAAAAGTGTTTCTTATCATCTTTAGCCAAATTAAATCAATAATTACATAATGATGAGTTGCACCTGAGCAAACATTTCTAAAGTCAGGTGCAAAGACATAGAACTTTCACTAAAGTAAACAAGGGAAGTGATAAAATATGCCAGGTGTACATATCCAACTGATTTGAGGTCAGTGGTTCTAACTTGGTTAAATTAATGGCTGCCAAAAACATTGGAAATCGGTTAAATTATACTTGTTGACTTTTTGATTAAATTATAAGTCGGTTAATTATTTAAGTGTGTAAATGAAGTTTTTCGTTAAATAAATAATAAGTGGAGGTGTGGGGGTGAGCATTGGAGAAACAGCAGTCTGAAAACACATTTAAAATTAAAACCCATGTAAACTCTTTACTATTAGGTGAGTGTTTATGCAAAAGGAAGAGCTCTAGTTTGCCCAAACTTGGGTATAATGAAACAGTTTTAGAAGTTTTATAACCATGGGCCTTTGTGACCTTTTAGCTCACCTAGCCCACTGTGCTATGAGATTTATTACCATCATTTGGGTCCATCTTTTGTTTTGCTTTACATATGGATTTTGCAATTATCTTTCTAAGACTTTCTGGTTCTTTATAATCTACATTATCTAAAGGCAAATACATGTGAAAACAGCCATTATTCAGTTTTATAATAACAAGAATAGGAAATTCTTCAATCTTTTTATTTCATAGTAACTTCATTGATAAATCAATACCTATTAAATAAGTTAGTATTGTCTCTTTATAGTAAAGAAAAAAAGAAGAAGAAACAGCCATTTGTAAATCATGTCTTTTAAAAACATGTCAAAATTGATTAATTTCACTTATTGATTGATTGATTGTTGGTTGCTTAATGTCCAGTGGCAAATATTTCATGCATATTCAGGACGAGAAAAAGTTCACAATAAATACAATACATCTGGGATGATGGTCATAGAAATTTGAACTGCCACCAGAAAAAGAGGGTATTTTGGATAGGAACCGAAATTTTGCCTTGCAACAGGCCACCTACGAACCCCTCAAAAAGTTGTTGCGAGGGTTCTTAACTTGCAAAGAGCGTGGCACTCTCTTTACACGAGGCATGGGATTTAATGTCCCCCTTCTGACTGGACGTGACTGCGAACTTGATACATCCCGCACAGCCAAACGGACGCCCCACTTCGGCAATCGTTTTACTGCCGGTTAGGAGAAGACCAAGTGACCATATTTCTATACCCCAGTCACCCTTGGGGTAAATTTCCCTTATAAAACTTATTTTATGCTGTAAAATATGTTTTGGGGTAGTGCAGCTTCTAGTAGACTAAAATAAGCGGCAATTAACAAGGTCTCAGACTTAAGTTAGTTTTGCATTTTTGTCTCACTTCAATGAAGTTTTGAAGGTTAAATTTAGGCCTAGCTGTTTAACCCATTCAAGGCGTATGATGGCTTAAGGCATCCCCTCGGTACCGCCGTTTGATGCCTGAAAGCATCCCCTTGCTACGGCTGTGAGATGCCTGAATACATACTTTCAGTTTTAATATCAGATCAATAACATGAAGCTGTTTAAACATTGACACATCTCATTTCAATGGAGATTATATGGCCCCCACCTCACATTCACAGTCTATAGACTTTGAAACTTGTATAGTTTGCATGTTAAAGTGCTTGATTAGGTCGGTTTATGGAAACTTCTAATAGTACCTCAATGATATTTGGTATGCAGCTGTATTATTATTGGCATAAATCATTTCTTTTGAGATTATTTTGCTATCCATCCTCAGTCTTCCATCCTCATGGGTCATTGATTTTGAACATTTTGCATAATTTTCATGTTAAAGTAACTGATACGTCTATTTTTGTTTCAACAAGCATTGTAGTATCAAAATTACAAACAGGCAGTCATATTTCTGTGTTAACAGTTAACCTTTTTTTAAACAAGAAGTTAGTTAGAAGGCCTAAAGCAAATATGTAAGAGTAAGATATAAATACTGGTATCTGACAGATTAATGTACATGTTTTGTGATTATCTATTAGGATGTTATTTGAGAGATTTATGATGTTCATGAATATTTTTTTTTATGCCAAAACATCCGACTTTTTTTAACCTTTTGGGAATTAGACACACATCTTGAGATTTAACAAGTATACCCCTTCCTCAACAGTTTCCTCATCTTTTGGGAGATTATAACCATGTGAAGTTTCGAAACCAAAATCTGCATGGTATGCATAAAATCAACTTCTCTTTCTCATGCTTTTGTTGTCTTTTGTATAAATATTTTTGCGTTTTACAAGTAATTTTACAGTTCTTTTTCTTTTTTTTATAATTTGTAGTTCTTTCTCTTCACATACAATGCATCTTAATAGTTAAAATTCAGAAGAAGAAAAAACAAGAATCCTGTTATATGACAGAATTCTGTGTGTTTATTTTGTTACCGGATTCTCAGAGCAATTCATTAATCTTTAATTTGTTATTATTGAATGGATACTCCAATCAAACAAGATAGACACTTATAAAAATATAAAATGTTAGTATTTTATAATGATTGTTTACTTTGATTCCTGGTGCAGAAGGTGGTGATGAACTTAGAGGATGTTGTACATGTTGTACTGGTTCACTTAATGGTAAAAACCATCATTTCCTCATAAAAATTCTGTTGGTATCTTTGCTTATTGACCCCCTGTAGATTTTTGCAAAACATTCTAAAAGAAAGAAAGAAAGAAAGAATGAAGTCTGGTCATGTTTACTCTATGGTTAAGCAATATCTTGGTTGGACCCAAACTTTTTTTGTATTCTGTGTTCTACATGGTTCAAGTTGGCAAAGTTGTATAATATTTGATAGGTTTTTTACCCCTGTCCGTTAGTCTGTTAGTCATATTGATTGTAAGATGTTAACTCAATTACTTTATGTCAGATTGTACAACCAGAGTTTGTTATATGGTCACATACCATGAGGAGAAGATCTATAATGATCTCTAAACAGCTTTAGGGGTCAACTCTATTACCACTAAAATGGACCTTTTTCGTCTGGTTACCCTCTTATTTTATCTATGCATTTTAATGAGGGCAAATTCAAAGGTCACTTCTTTAACAAGCTCAAATTTCTCTGGTCAAAAGAAATGGAGATGTGGTCCTTTATAGCTTGCTGTTTGGTGTGAGCCAAACTCAATGTTGAAGAATGTACGTACTGTGATCTTTTATGGTTTAATTTTACAAATTGTGACTTGGATGAGAGAGTTGTCTCATTTGCACTCATACCACATCTTCTTACATCTACATAAAATGTCTGGAAGATCCCTATTGGTTTTGAAGCAATTGGTCACTTACAGGCTCTTCCCCATTGATATTGAGAAAGATGATTCAAATCTACATTGTGCACAAACTGATAAAAGTTGTAAATTCTGAATTTAGAGCTCTCCTTTAAGGGAGTAGACCTTGGTTCAGGGAGATAGCTCTTTAAATCAGTTAAGCGTTTGTAAAAGTCAAGTTCATCAATGTATTTTAAGCATTTACTTGAAACAGATTGAAAATAGTCTATGTAACCTAGAAGCTTAGAATATATTTTTGAAAATGGTTGACACAAATGTACTGATGATTTTAAGAGTTATTTCCCTTAACCTAGGTCTACCTCCTTAAATCTCATCTAAAGTCATTGACACCAAGATCTTTGATTCAGAAAGGTTTTTTTTGTACCTATTACAAAATTACAAAGTATTATATTTCTTTGCATTGTGCTGCACAATGAAAGTCATGATTTAGGTGCAGATGAGCAGAACATTGATCTTAATCAGCTGACGAATCAAAACATGATCCCCATCACTGTCATGTTACCCATGATCCTCTATTCTTGTCATGTTTCCTATCAGTCATTCATAGAAAAAACTATTGTTTTCATGTGACTAATAGTGATATATATTATATATAAGTATTATTACTTATATTAAGTAATTGGCAACAAGTGTCTGGTACTGCACACCTTTGTCTTAGGTAGTGTATAAATATGTGGGAGTCGATTTGTTTGCCAGAACAATTTCTTTTGTTTACATTGTATTGAACCATTGGCATTCCATTACAAACCAGCCATGAGAGTCACTGTAGTCCTTTGTTAACATTGTATTGAACCATTGGTATTCCATTAGAAACCAGGCATGAGAGTCACTGTAGTCCTTTGTTAACATTGTATTGAACCATTGGTATTCCATTACAAACCAGCCATGAGAGTCAATGTAGTCCTTTGTTTACATTGTATTGAACCATTGGCATTCCATTACAAACCAGCCATGAGAGTCACTGTAGTCCTTTGTTTACATTGTATTGAACCATTGGCATTCCATTACAAACCAGCCATGAGAGTCACTGTAGTCCTTTGTTAACATTGTATTGAACCATTGGTATTCCATTACAAACCAGCCATGAGAGTCACTGTAGTCCTTTGTTAACATTGTATTGAACCATTGGTATTCCATTACAAACCAGCCATGAGAGTCACTGTAGTCCTTTGTTTACATTGTATTGAACCATTGGCATTCCATTACAAACCAGCCATGAGAGTCACTGTAGTCCTTTGTTAACATTGTATTGAACCATTGGTATTCCATTAGAAACCAGCCATGAGAGTCACTGTAGTCCTTTGTTAACATTGTATTGAACCATTGGTATTCCATTAGAAACCAGCCATGAGAGTCACTGTAGTCCTTTGTTAACATTGTATTGAACCATTAGTATTCCATTAGAAACCAGGCATGAGAGTCACTGTAGTCCTTTGTTAACATTGTATTGAACCATTAGTATTCCATTAGAAACCAGCCATGAGAGTCACTGTAGTCCTTTGTTAACATTGTATTGAACCATTGGTATTCCATTAGAAACCAGCCATGAGAGTCACTGTAGTCCTTTGTTAACATTGTATTGAACCATTAGTATTCCATTAGAAACCAGGCATGAGAGTCACTGTAGTCCTTTGTTAACATTGTATTGAACCATTAGTATTCCATTAGAAACCAGCCATGAGAGTCACTGTAGTCCTTTGTTAACATTGTATTGAACCATTAGTATTCCATTAGAAACCAGGCATGAGAGTCACTGTAGTCCTTTTCTACTAATTGGTATCAGTATTTATAATAGAAATAAGTATTTTTGTGCTGACATTTACGTTTCTCTGGAATTTCAGGTGTGAATGAATTCAGTTTGTTTTTGTTATTGCAGATGAACCTTAAAACCAGTGTATGCAAAAAATAGCAAAATAAACTGAGGATGCCTTAACACATTTTTGTTCAAAACAATGCTATGATCTGTCTTAAATGTTTTCTTAGTCTTGAATGCCTCCATATGACTCCAGATGAAGAACAAGAATAAAATCCCTATACATTTTGTTTGGGTTTTGTTAAGTGCTACAAGATCATGAATCAATGCATAATAACCAAGCTGTTGTCCTAAAAAAAAATATCACTAGGACCTCTGTCATTTAAAAGTTCAGTAAAGCTTCAGTCCATGTAAGAAATGAACCTTGTTTTCCCTCCTATCTAAACACCAGTTTGTAGCACAAAGTTTAAAGCTTTTATAAGAGTATGTATACGCAAGTAAAGATCTAATTTACCCTCATTCCAATAAGTAAGATCTAGATATAAAAGACCTTGTAATTTTTAGTCAGGACAAGCACTTGGTCGAATAAGCAAGATTTGTTTTTATTTTTTTCATTTATATAACTGTTTTTTTCCCACTGTTTCCTCCAAAAAGACTGGTTGTAAATTGTTCGGTGACCTTTTGTTGGTCACTTCTATGTAATTTGGTCTCCGGAAGAAAGTTGTCTCAATAATACCACATCTTCTCATTTTTATATTGGCACTAAATCTTGGTTGATTTCCATAACTTGATTAGTGTTGTCATGGATCACAAAAATAATTTCTATTTAAATCAGTTTTTGCACTGTAACTTTATACCTGTCATCTTGCTGTTTCATCTGATAAAAAGTAAATATTATTCTCTGAACCAGATCCTGTTAAAAAGTAGTACTTATCTTTAGTAAGCTCCATGATAATTATCTTCTTGTCAGGTTATTAAGTGTAAGTAATGTGTTAATAAGTGATTGTTTATTTACAAACAGAAGTCTTCTTCAGGTGTCTTCTCCCACACTGAGAGGTAGAACAGCTGCTTACATAAAATTTACAAAGTGTTCTAAGCACCAACATGTTTTTTTTACCACAGATATGTTTCTAAACATGCTGTGGGGGTGTTATGGGCAGGTTTTAATATGGATGTACCTTCTTTTATGGAGTAACACATGTTTATTAGGTACAGAAACAAGAGGAGACAAATACAAATGTCCTGACTGCATGTCACAGCCGTATGATTAGTAGAATTTCGTCATTAATGTTAGTACATATTTTAATGCTCAATTAGAAGTCTATTGAGGCTGTACCTGAAGTGCTGAGCATGTTTTAGGTACATTATACTTAGTCTGTACAAAGTATGTAGAACTTGAATGATCAAAGGGGATACATAGATAGTGTTAGGCTTCTTTGTTTAGACAATACAGACATGCCAAAGATGAATCCAAAAACATTAGTACTAGAAATGAGTGAAGGGGCTAAGTGCTGCATGGGAAGATCTTATTTAGTTTTAATGGTCTAAACTTGCCGTACTTGAAAATAGACAGGTTATTGTGTCCTCCAAACTAGTTCAAGTACAGTAAAAATCTATAATGTAACAGGTATGGTCTGGTTAAAACAACTAAGGAACTAAATACTGGTACAATGAATCTGAGTACCAAATCAAGTATGTATAGTCAATTATGCATCTCATCTTTATAGGACTAAAAAGACAGTAAATGTCTCTAAAGATGGTCATGTATTGTATTTGATTTATACCCAATCCAAATCTTACTTTTCAGATTTTTAAAAAACGTAAAAAACATAGGATCAGAAAGGTACATTTTATAAAATATAAAATCTCCACTACATCTGGAATGGTTTGTACTCAACTGAGAGTACAAAATATAACAAATTTATTCTTTCATCTTGAATGGTTTGTACTCAACTTAAATAACTGAGTACAAAATATAACAAACTGATACTACCATCTTGAATGGTTTGTTCTGAAATAACTGAGTACTCTTTATAATAGACTGATTCTTCTATCTTGAAGGTTGGTACTCAATTGAAATCACTGAGTACAAAATATAGCAAACTGATTTTTACATCTTGAAGGTTTGTACTGAACTGAAATAACTGAGTACAAAATATAACAAACTGATTTTTCCATCCTGAAGGTTTGTATTCAACTGAAATAACTGAGTACAAAATATAACAAACTGATTTTTCCATCCTGAAGGTTTGTACTCAACTGAAATAACTGAGTAAAAAATATAACAAACTGATTTTTCTATCTTGGAGTTTGTACTCAACTGAAATCACTGAGTTCAAAATAAAACAAACTGATTCTTCAATCTTGAAGGTTTGTACTCAACTGAAATAACTGAGTACAAAATATAACAAACTGATTTTTTATACCACCGCAAAATTTGAAAAAATTTTCGTCGTATATTGCTATCACGTTGGCGTCGTCGTCTGCGTCGTCGTCGTTCTCGTCGTCGTCCGAATACTTTTAGTTTTCGCACTCTAACTTTAGTAAAAGTGAATGGAAATCTATGAAATTTTAACACAAGGTTTATGACCACATAAGGAAGGTTGGTATTGATTTTGGGAGTTTTGGTCCCAACATTTTAGGAATTAGGGGCCAAAAAGGGCCCAAATAAGCATTTTCTTGGTTTTCGCACTATAACTTTAGTTTAAGTTAATAGAAATCTATGAAATTTTGACACAAGGTTTATGACCACAAAAGAACGGTTGGGATTGATTTTGGGAGTTTTGGTTTCAACAGTTTAGGAATTAGGGGCCAAAAAAGGGCCCAAATAAGCATTATTCTTGGTTTTCGCACAATAACTTTAGTTTAAGTAAATAGAAATCAATGAAATTTAAACACAATGTTAATGACTACAAAAGGAAGGTTGGTATTGATTTTGAGAGTTTAGGTCCCAACAGATTAGGAATTAGGGGCCAAAAAGGGACCCAAATAAGCATTTTTCTTGGTTTTCGCACCATAACGTTAGTATAAGTAAATAGAAATCTATGAAATTTAAACACAAGGTTTATGACCATAAAAGGAAGGTTGGTATTGATTTTGGGAGTTTTGGTCCCAACAGAATAAGGGGCCCAAAGGGTCCAAAATTAAACTTTGTTTGATTTCATCAAAATTGAATAATTGGGGTTCTTTGATATGCCGAATCTAACTGTCATGACTGTGTATGTAGATTCTTAACTTTTGGTCCCGTTTTCAAATTGGTCTACATTAAGGTCCAAAGGGTCCAAAATTAAACTTAGTTTGATTTTGACAAAAAATGAATCAGTTAGGTTCTTTGATATGCTGAATCTAAAAATGTACTTAGATTCTTGATTATTGGCCCAGTTTTCAAGTTTGTCCAAATCGGGGTCCAAAATTAAACTTTGTTTGATTTCATCAAAAATTGAATAAATGGGGTTCTTTGATATACCAAATCTAACTGTATGTAGATTCTTCATTTTTGGTCCTGTTTTCAAATTGGTCTACACTAAAGTCCAAAGGGTCCAAAATTAAACTTAGTCTGATTTTAACAAAAATTGAAATCTTGGGGTTCTTTGATATGCTGAATCCAAAAATGTACTTAGATTTTTTATTATGGGCCCAGTTTTCAAGTGGGTCCAAATCAGGATCTAAAATTATTATATTAAGTATTGTGCAATAGCAAGTCTTTTCAATTGCACAGTATTGCGCAATGGCAAGAAATATCTAATTGCACAATATTGTGAAATAGCAAATTTTTTTTTAATTAGAGTTATCTTTCTTTGTCCAGAATAGTAAGCAAGAAATATCTAATTGCAAAATATTGTGCAATAGCAAGATTTTTTTTTAATTGGAGTTATCTTTCTTTGTCCAGAATCAACTTTAATCTTTGTTATACACAATATACAATGTATATTCACTTTTTACTACCAACTGATTAATTAAAATAATCTTTACCATTCAGTGATAACAAGCAGTTTTTTTACATCTTAATATTTTATGATGTATTTAAATGAGTAGTTATTGTTGCAAACTCCATTAGAAATTTTAATTGAGATTAGTTTTGGAATAAGGGAAAGGGGGATGTGATTAAAAAAATTGGGTTCAATTTTTCTCATTTGAAATTTCATAAATAAAAAGAAAATTTCTTCAAACATTTTTTTGAGAGGATTAATATTCAACAGCATAGTGAATTGCTCTAAGAGAAAACAAAAATTTTAAGTTCATTAGAACACATTCATTCTGTGACAGAAACCTATGCTGTGTCAACTATTTAATCACAATCCAAATTTAGAGCTGAATCCAGCTTGAATGTTGTGTCCATACTTGTTCTATCTTGGAGTTTGTACTCAACTGAAATCACTGAGTTCAAAATAAAACAAACTGATTCTTCCATCTTGAATGGTTTGTTCTGAAATAACTGAGTACTTTGTATAATAGACTGATTCTTCTATCTTGAAGGTTGGTACTCAACTGAAATAATGAGTACAAAATATAATAAACTGATTCTTCCATCTTGAACAATTTGTTCTCCACTGAGACTGAATTGTCATGAAATTTATAAATTGAATATTTCAAGTTCATATACAATGGTTTTAATCTCACAAACCATGTTTTTGAAGCAGATGTACTTTTTTTGTCTTAAACCTGCACAGACAGACACCATTCAAAAGTGTGATACAGAAAGACAAGAGAGTAATTTAAAGTGGCGTAAATCATATTTGTCTTTACTTTTCTGCACTTCAATACTTTATCTTATTACCTGATACTAACACCACCGCTAATCTGAAAATAATGTAATTTATGAATGAAGAAATTATAGTGCACTTTTTACTCTCTTCAAAGTCTTGGCAGAAGTCTTAAAATCGGAAGAAGAAATATGCAAAAACCGTCTTTCTATGATCATGATTTTGAGATTTAGTAACCCCTTTGACTTGCTAAAAGAGAGATCTTGCAAAAAGTACTGATAATTTTTATGTATATTTATAGTGCACATGTTCAGCTTTGATGTTTTAAAATAAGAAAAAAAACACTGCTGATAACCAGATATTAGAATATCAAATTTTTCAAAATCACTATCTTAACATCTCAACTATTCTGTACTGAAAAATCCTTAAAACATATTACAGTATTTAAATGTAAGCTTAGAGAACAATTTATCAAATATACTATAGGGTCTTAGTTTCATCCTGTCTTATACCACTTTGTGAGCTTAATTTGACACTCTCTTTGGTTCCATGTTTTTGTATAGAACTTGGAAATCTTCTGGACATTGATTTTGAAATGGATTGTCAGAATGGAATATTCTTGTATTGTAATTACCTAATCTAGTTTCTGAGTATTTGAACTACATAAAATTTATTTAAAATTGTCTTTTGAAGCAATTTTTATGAAACCATTCTTATGACAAAGTCTGTCTGGTAGATTTTTGCAAATTAATTTGTAATGAATGGTACCACATTGGCTGGCTTCCAGGTCACATGATATTGATACCAGTGGCGGATCCAGAGGGGGGGTTCCGGGGGTCCGCACCCCCCCTTTATTTTGGCCGATCAATGCATTTGAATCGGGACATATGTTTGCACCCCCCTGCACCCCCCCTTTGCCCTGGGCTAGCACCCCCCCTTTCGAAAATTCCTGCATCCGCCACTGGATACATGGGATGTCTTGTGATTTACTGCTTGGTTTCTTTTGTATTTGTCTGTCTGCATGTTTTTGTATTGTAGATGACTAAAGCAACATTAGTAACATATGATACTTTTCAAGAAGATCCCTCAAATATTAAAACGTCCACACTTCATAATTTTATCTCTTAATTTATACTTTAAAGTATTTTAAAAATTTCCTACAAATTTTGAAATGAAAATTAAGTTGCTATTTATGATGAGTTTTGTACTGGACAAACCACATTTTCTGTTTTCTAATTTGGAAAAAAATGATAATAAATATATCAAAATGTATGCTAGAAATTGTAACCAACTCTATCAATATATACAAAATATGCTGTACTCAGCAGATTGTCTCAACACTCAGCAGAGCAGATTAATTGAACCAATCTACCCCAAAGTCAAACCATCTTAACCTAAACAAAAACCCACACATAATTATTGTAAAATTGTAAATATTTCTGGCAAAGTATCGAGAAAATTTGGGTAAATGAGAACTTGTAGAGTGCAGTAAAGACTTTTGATTTAAGTATGAGGGTTACAAGCTTTTCTTGGCAGCAAAGTGAAAGTAGGATGCAACATATGTTTGTGATGCCAGATCTCTATTTCAGAATAAAATGTTGTTGTCATTGGCATTTCTGACAAGGAAATGAAACTGACTAGATGGAAATATACATTTTTGTAAAAATCATTCTCTGACTATAAGGTTTAGCATTTTTTTTTCAGAAGTATTAACTTGATATTTGATTTTGTGGACTATAAGTGAATATTTCTGAATTTTTTGATATATTGACTGATTTGGAAAAAAAAAGGATTTATGCAGAAATTACTGCGTTTGATCGTAAGATAGTTATCATTTTATTGGCTTGTGACTTTGTGATTGGATAGTACAACAAAGATTGCAGACTTTTTTACTACTAATGATAATGCTGTTCTAAAATTAACTTTTTGTGCTTCTATCAGAATGTGATTTTTGTAGCTTTAAGACAGTTGTGCTCTTTTGTGATAATATTATATTTGTTTCTTGGATTTATTTATGTTTTGAGTTTATTATTTACATTTGGAATATGATGGTAATTGTCTCCTTACAAAACCGCTTTCATAAAAGTGCAACCCTTCCCAGAGTAAGTTATTTATCAGTTTTATTTAATAATTGCTGTACAAGATTGTATGGTTTATTGACTTTAATATAAAAACAATTATTCTTTCAATATTTTTAATCTTAATTGATCATGTTTTCCTAATTCTTAAAACATAATGAGATTTTTGAAATTAGCTTTTGTTAAGATTAATTTGAATTGATTCTATTATTTAATTATTGAAATTAACTTTTGAGAAGATTAATTTGAAACGATTTCATTATTTAAAATTAAGTACAGTGTTGTTTTTGGTATAGACTCCTGTAAACCAACTAATTTTCCAAAGCAATTTATTCAGTTGTTTTTTGCAAAGTAGGAAAATAACATTAACATGTACAAATTGTTGAAAAATTCTTCTCTTGCATACAATGAAAGATAGAAATGATAAAAATCAGCTACCTGAAAGTCACCTAGAAATGCTATTTGAGAAAATAGTATCCACTGATATAAGTTGCTTTACAGTAAACCAAAAGATATTTAAAGTTATAATGTAGGATAGGCTCTTTGGAGACTTTGGGATTAAATTTTTGTTCCTGCAGAAGGTCAATTTCAGTGAATATTTAAAATAAAAAAGTTAGTTCAGTTGCATCCATGCATATCTATATGCAGTGGCGGATCCAGGAATATTTTCATAAGTGGGGGCCCACTGACTTCCTAAGAGGGGGGCCACTCCAGTCACGCTTCAGTGATTCCCTATATAAGCAACCAATTTTTTTTCCAAAAAGGTGGGGCTCGATCCCCCTGCCCCCCCTATGTAATATTTTGCCTTTAGTTTTATTCTCTGTATATGTGTAACTTTTTTTGTCACATATTTTTCCATGTTCATGTCTTGCTACTATAGCTCTGTGAAGATTGGTTTCTGGTTTAGAAAGGGTTTAACTTAAAACCTGTGTTACTGTTTCTTCACATTTACAGATCACTAGACACTCTTCAACAATGAGCAAAGACAGAAAGTCTTTAATCAAAACCCACAGTGCTAAATCAAATAAATTAAGCACTGGTGAGTAAGACCTTCCATGTTATAATTACTAAGCATATACATACGGTGAAGGCTATTCAGATAGTAGCATTAGTACTAAGTGATATAATAATATAAGACATATCAATTATAGATAACAGCTGGGGTAATATACTTTGCCAACAAAGTAATTTGTACTTTATAGTTAGTGCTTTTGAACTCTTTTCTCTGCAATTTGCCATCTCAGAATTTGATTGATTGTGGTAAATTGTATTACTAAATTGTACATGTACAATAGATAAAAGCAGATTTGGTATGAGTGCCGATGAGACAACTCTCCATCATAGTCACAATTTGTAAAACTAAATCATTATAGGTCAAAGTATAGCCTTCAACACTAAGCATTGGCTTACATGGAACAACAAGCTATAAAGGACCCTCAAAATTACTAGTGTAAAATCATTTAAGATGGTCCCCAACACTACTTTGACCCTTTGAAAAGAAATATGAAAATTTTAAAAATTTTGAACCAACCGTTTTATCAGAAAAATTACACTGGTTATATAGCAGTTTGACAAACACTCATTTTGATCATTGAGAAGCTTAATATCCCTTTTACAACACAACGTAATTAAAACGTTTAGCTGATTTTACAGAGTTTTCTCCCTGTAGTGTTAGGTACCACCTTAAACTGGAAAACCAACACTCTAATCTATATTAAAAACGAGAAACAATCTATATAAAAATGAATAGAGTGTTAGACTATGGTTTGATATCCATTGTTAAGGAAATTTTTAGGATATATTAGACCTTTTGATATTTTGGCCTTTGAAAATATTACCCAGATTGTATTTGATTCTTGAATTGAAAATTTAATAAATTTTTTTTCTATTTCCAGCATAAAGACAAGGAAGGTAAAGGGAAGAATACACATCAGTTTGTGTCTGTATCCGTCAGTAACTCTACACCATGTGCTGTTTGTAACAAATCTATGGCTAATAAGTTAGCCCTTAGATGTGAAAGTAAGTCGTCTATAATCATTATAATAAGAAAGAGCAGTTCACATACTGTGGTTTCATTTAATTTCATGGATAGACACCAAAAAAAAATGTATATTTTGTGGCTTTGCCAAAATCTCTACAATATTATGTAAATTTATCCTTCATTGAAAGTTTAAATTTGTGCTTCATGTATACCAAAGAAATCTATGAAAATTTGGTATGAATAATAATGAAAAATGAAAAAGTAAAATCACAAAAATACTGAACTTGGAGAAAAATTCCAAAAGGAAAGTCCCTGATCAAATGGCAAAATCAAAAGCTCAAACACATCAAACTAAAAAAGACAACAACTGTAATATCCCTGACTCGGTACATGCATTTACTTATGTAGAAAATTGTGAATTAAACCTGAGTTTATAGCTAGCTAAACCTCTCACCTGTATGACAGTCATTTAAAATTCCATTATATTGATGAAGATGTGTAAACAAAACAAACAGACATAATAGGTAAATATGTCAAAAATAGGGGTACAAGCAGTCATTGTTGTGTTATTATCTTAGAATTCACAGTTATAGGGAAACACAGGAACTATGTTGCCAAAAGAACTGATATCAAATGAAAATAAAAGGTATCAACCTAATAACGTAAGGATGACAAATTATTCACATTTAACCTAATAAAATTAGACCTACTTTGGACTGAAGATTTTATACAGATTAGAAAAATGTTGTATATGTTCATTTTACACATGTTAAATGTAAATTACCTACCTTTACATACTTTCTTTACTATTTACTAACAGATTCTAAGTCAATGCTGTCATTGATAGAAAGCATTATCTTGTTGTCTGCATTAGCCCTCTTGCTTTCAATTATTTAAGTTTTATTTTTCTATTCCACAAACATAAAGAAAATAAAGCTGATATGAAAACCAGTTTACAGACTTTCCATAATCATTGTATGTCCTATTGCAAAAGCTCAGTGAAAAGTTGTTTCTGGTTTAGGCAGGGTTTGTTTAAACCAATTTTACAATATCTGCACATTTTCAAATCACTATATAGTCTTCAAAAATGGGTAAAGACTTAAAGTTTATTCATTTTAGCCCCAACTGTTACTAAGAATGAACCTACTTTTTGATGAAAAGATATAATGTATAATAAATGAAAACAAGAGAAAAAAAAGTTTTGATTGTTATAGCATATGTATAGCATCCACACAGTATTAAACATCAGAAAAACTTTACAATTTTATTTGATTTTTTTCATTTAAGTCATTTAAAAGTGTTGCTTCTTTTTTTGTAGACTGCCTTATAAATGTCCATGAAAGTTCCTGTAAAGAACAAGTGACTACCTGTGGCAGACTTGGGGGACCATTATCTACACAGAGTATGAAGGTATGGAAACTTTATATGGTAGAACTTTTAAAAGATGATGTAAAAAGGTAATATGCTGTATGATATTCTAGATAGGAGGCTATATTGGAAGTTCGGATCACCCTGTCTCTATGTCTGTACATTTGTCTGTCTGTTTGTCCCAACAATTATTTTTGTCACACTAGTTGATGTATCTCAAGTTTCCTAATACTTTGAAGTAGAGGTATTCTTAGTACAACACCATTTTTTGTTTGAGTACATTTGTTTTGTACTAACTTTGCAAAATTGATTAGACCAATTAAGAGAACATAAAATGTTTTAATTGTTCCATTCTTCAACTTGACAAGTGATCCAAGTTGCAAGAAGATGTCCTTTTATGAAATAAATTTTACTGAAAAACATACATTTCAGGTTGTAGTTCCATATGTATAACATTAAATCAACTTCCACATCAAATTCAGAGTAATGTTTATACAAGATGACACATAGTCGATTTGAATATAAATGCTTACATTTCTGGGAAAAAGTATACTTTAAATTCAGAAATTATTGCGTGCGTTTATTATTGTGATTTTGTCATTATTGACTAATATGCGATTTTAATTTTTGCAATATTGAGAAAAAATCCTATTTAAGTTATATATTAAATTTCAAAATGCGAGTTTAAATTATTGCGATTTTAACCCTGTCGCAATTTTCGCAATAATAAAAACATCACAATAATTTCTGAAGTACCTGAAGTCACAATAATTATTTTTTTCTTTTTTTTAATTTAAAAGTTGACCATGAACAGTATTTAATTTAGTGCTTTAAATTCATCTCAAAGAGACATATATTAAATAATTTATGATCCAACTGTCATCTTAAGTGAAAAAAGTATTTTGTTAAGAAAATGCGGCATGTTAAGCAGCTGTTCTCTTTGTTACTCTTTTTTTCTATACATTCTGTGAATCTGAACAATTTTCTAAACAATGTAAATAGTGAGAAAAATATTATTATATTTTAGAAAAGCAAAAAACCAGGGAGATCATCGTTTTATAGAAGGAAAAAGGTTTTAAGAGCTTATAATTCTTACAATTTAATTCTGCGCAATTGTTGTCACAGTTAAAATATAGATATAACTTATAGGGGTTCTAAGAGCTTATTTTTCTTACAATAAAATTTTGCAATTGTTGTAACAAATAAAACATATTTATAACTTATAGGGGTTCTAAGAGCTTAATATTCTTACAATGTAGTATTGCAGTTGTTGTAACAAATAAATTATGCATAAGACTTATACTTAGAAGATGAGAAAAAAGCCTAATTATTGACCCTAATCTCATAATCACATGCCATTTTGACAACTTTAAATTTTGACATGGCTAATTTTGACAGCAGATGTTACTAGTTAGAAGTGGACAGGGCTAATTATTTAACAGATTGTTGTGACTGACCAAACACATTAATACCTAATTACGCTTTATCATAATCAGATTAATCAAATGATTATTTAACTTTATAGATTAAGAACAGGTAAATTGTAAGGGGAATAACTCTAGCTTTTAAAAAAAAAGACGAACAGGGATTAACTAACTATCAATAAACAAAGTTTGAATTGCAAATTGCAATTATTTTTTACATAGGTTTTCGTTGATGTAATTGCCTTTTAAAAAAAAAACTTCAGATGTAGTTTATTATATAAGAATGGTATTACTAAAGCTTTATGATAATCAACTTTCTGAAGTTTGTATCTAAAAAACTAGAGGCTCTAAAGAGCCTGTGTCGCTCACCTTGGTATATGTGAATATTAAACAAAGGAAGCAGATGGATTCATGACAAAATTGTGTTTAGGTGATGGTGATGTGTTTGTACATCTTACTTTACTGAACATTCTTGCTCCTTACAATTATCTCTATCTATAATGATCTTGGCCCAGTAGTTTCAGTGGAAAATGTTAGTAAAAATTTACAAATTTTATGAAAATTGTTAAAAATTGACTATAAAGGACAATAACTCCTTAGGGGGTCAACTGACCATTTTTTTCATGTTTGACTTATCTTTAGGTCTTACTTTGCTGTACATTATTGCTGTTTACAGTTTATCTCTATCTATAATAATATTCAAGATAATAACAAAAAACGTCAAAATTTTCTTAAAATTACCAATTATGGGGCAGCAACCCAACAACCGGTTGTCGGATCCATCTGAAAATTTCAGGGCAGATAGATCTTGACATGATAAACAATTTCACTCCGTCAGATTTGCTCTAAATGCTTTGATTTTTGAGTTATAAGCCAAAAACTGCATTTTACCCCTATGTCCTATATTTAGCCGTGGCAGCCATCTTGGTTGGATGGCCGGGACACCGGACACATTTTTAAAACTACATACCCCAAAGATGATTGTGGCCAAGTTTGGATTAATTTAGCCCAGTAGTTTCCGAGGAGAAGATTTTTGTAAAAGATCACTAAGATTTACGAAAAATGGTTAAAAATTGACTATAAAGGGCAATAACTCCTTAAGGGGTCAACTGACCATTTCGGTCATGTTGACTTATTTGTAAATCTTACTTTGCTGAACATTATTGCTGTTTACAGTTTATCTCTATCTATAATAATATTCAAGATAATAACCAAAAACAGCAAAATTTCCATAAAATTACCAATTCAGGGGCAGCAACCCATCAACGGGTTGTCCGATTCATCTGAAAATTTCTGGGAAGATAGATCTTGACCTGATAAACAATTTTACACCATGTCAGATTTGCTCTAAATGCTTTTATTTTTGAGTTATAAGCCAAAAACTGCATTTTATCCCTATGTCCTATATTTAGCCGTGGCAGCCATCTTGGTTGGATGCCGGGTCACCGGACACATTTTTTAAACTACATACCCCAAAGATGATTGTGGCCAAGTTTGGATTAATTTAGCCCAGTAGTTTCAGAGGAGAAGATTTTTGTAAAAGATTACTAAGATTTACGAAAAATGGTTAAAAATTGACTATAAAGGGCAATAACTCCTTAAGGGGTCAACTGACCATTTCGGTCATGTTGACTTATTTGTAAATCTTACTTTGCTGAACATTATTGCTGTTTACAGTTTATCTCTATCTATAATAATATTCAAGATAATAACCAAAAACAGCAAAATTTCCATAAAATTACCAATTCAGGGGCAGCAACCCATCAACGGGTTGTCCGATTCATCTGAAAATTTCTGGGCAGATAGATCTTGACCTGATAAACAATTTTACCCCATGTCAGATTTGCTCTAAATGCTTTGGTTTTTGAGTTATAAGCCAAAAACTGCATTTTACCCCTATGTTCTATTTTTAGCCATGGCGGCCATCTTGGTTGGTTGGCGGGGTCACCGGACACATTTTTTAAACTAGATACCCCAATGATGATTGTGGCCAAGTTTGATTAAATTTGGCTTAGTAGTTTCAGAGGAGAAGATTTTTGTAAAAGTTAACGACGACGGACGCAGGACGACGACGGACGACGGACGCAGGACGACGGACGCCGGACGCAAAGTGATGGGAAAAGCTCACTTGGCCCTTCGGGCCAGGTGAGCTAAAAATGATAAATTAGAATGAAGAAAAAATGTTTGGTCAAGACTATTTAGTCCCAACAATGTATGATCCTGTTGACTTAATGTATGCATTGTTTAGTTATCTCTTCTACCGATCAAATCTGCACTTAAATATACAAATCTCATCACAGATCAGGAACAAGATCTATGTTCCTTCAGGACAAAAGAAAATATAATATTTTGCCTTTGGTATACAGAAAGATTCCACATGGTTTCTTCTAGTGAATAAATATCAGGTGCACACAACAACCAATCAGGACTAGTCGCATGTTATCTTCCTCAAATAGATGTACCCATTGCCCATGTTATTAAATGATTTATTGTAACCTTTAAGAAGGAATGGAAGTATCCCTTTTCCTTTTTCTGTTGATTTATTAATCATTGATGTTCGAGAGGGTAGGCGTCAAACGAAAATCTAGCTAAAGATCTATAACCCCTTCTAAAGAAAACATCAAACCTGGTTTCTGTCATGTTTTCAGTTCCCTCTCCCATCCACATATTTTTTCTGGGGGTGGGGAGGGGGCCGAAATGTTTCATTGGTATCTATAATTTTGTTTAATTCTTTTTAAAAGCTATTTGAAAAAAAATTAATAAAATTAATATTTTTTTTCGTCAAATTACAATTAATAAATTGCTTTTATCAACATGACTGTATGTTAATACCTTAAAGAAAATGGAATTAATCCGTAATTATATCATTATCTAATTCCACATTAAGATTTTACATTTTGATCAGTCTGTTCTCTTACCACCATTTATTTTTGAGTATATGACATACTATGACCTAATATTACATAAGTAGAAATAATGGTCAACACCTCTGGGCATTACTGATCAATAACCTGTCAAGATTGAATGAAATGAACTGTTAAAGCCCCTTAGGATGTGGACAAAATGATAAATTTATATTGACTATGAATGAAATATTTGACAAATGGTGATAGCTAGACATAGGTGTGCTTCAGAGGGATTGATTTTTGGATTATTTTTTGTCATATGATTTTATCAGTGAATTTCTTCCGATAGATGGTCCGTTTAACTGGATGTGCAGTGTAAAAAAAATTTGACGAATATTCAAGGTTTAAATCGTTTATAAGTGCTTCTGTAGATTGTTTTAAAGTGAATCTAAAGGTCGTTGGAGACTTCAGTCATAGGATTTTATGTGTCATTGTTAATTTGTAGTTAATTTTCCGTTATAAATGCAGATGTGTGATTTTGGTGCTTTCTAAACAAAAAAGGTGAAATTGCATTCCCTTGGTAACTGGATTTGGATATTAGTTGCATCTTAATGTGACAGAAAATAAAAAATTGGATTTACAGATTCTTTGATCTTTAATTCTGGTTGTGAGAAGGAAGCCTGGATGGACAGCTTCACTTTATAATCTGCAAACTTCAAAGGAATTCAGGATAATTACATGACACCATTGCATTAGGATTCTTTAATTTGTGGTGATGAGACAATTTTATTGACAACTAAATTTGTCAAACTGCAAGTTCATGTAATTGATCATAATAAGAGAAGCCATCTTAGGCATTCAGACTGCAATTAAAAAAGTTTTTTCTTCCAAGAAATTCCTTAATAGGGTTGTTAATCAGGTAGTGATTCACTAAATTTGTATGCAGTGTTAAATATTTATTTGTCTCAATGGAAGAATTATTATCTGATCTGAATGCAAATATGGTCGATAAGAATTTGACCACCAGTAGTTCAGATGAAGACAATGAAAGCATTGAACTAGTGGTCAAAAGTGACCAAAATGGCCACATAATAGTACTTAATGAACCACAGAATGAAATTAATGAAACAAATGATGATCATAATGAAACAGAAATTGTACTGAGTCAGAAAAATGAACAAATTGAGCAGAAAAATGTAAATGATGAATCAGAGGTAAAATGTTTTATATTTTTGAGAGGTAATGGCTTATACATGTTACTTTTACCTTTTATTTTCAGTACTCAAGGTAGTCATAAGAGCTGTTTCCCTACTACTAGTATTTTGTCCCAAAAGCTGCTTTTTATTTGTAATAAATATGCTAGTACAGTGCAACCTGCCTTATCCGACACCTGAGTATTCCAACATCCTGCTTTAACCGACACATTTTTATGGTCCCAAAATAAGCTGTCAAATTGCTACTTTCTGAGTTTATTTTCAAAGAAATTTTGATAGCAGATTGGAATGTTTTTATTGTTATAAGAGAAATGTTTTCATGAAAAACTAATTATTCTGATGGTATTTTTTACAGCTTCCACCAAGAGAAGGAGGAGATCACAGAATGTTAAAGGAGAAGCAACACTCAGCATGTAAGTCAAATGGTTATCTCCCTTTCTTTCAATTAAAATAGGGGCTCCAGAGGTAAGATGGTCTTAGTTGTTTATCAACTATATTACTACCCTATCAACACTCCTGTTATAAGATCCATCCCTGCACATGAATGGTGCATTCTGTTACAATTTCAAATGACTAACATTGTATGTGTTTTTGACAAAAGTCATGTTTCTCTCTGAGCACTCCACCAAAAAAGTATGTATGTAACAATGTAGTCTCTAGCAGGAAAAAAAATCAAATAGACCTTAAGAATTTTTATATATGAACATTTTAATTTTAAACTTTTAACATAATCAGAAGAGAGTAAAGATTTTTGTTTCTGAGTTATTTCTTTACATAAAGATTCAAAAATACTTTTGAAAGTTACCTCAAGTTTATACAAGGTCAACAATATGACAAAAGTACATTAGATTATCTTGACAGATTGGAAAAAAAGACAAGGAATTTGATTTTTGTCTAGTACTAATACCATATTTAAGCATAAAAATATAGTATATACCAATACACATAATTAACAGCGCCTGGTGATGTTTGATAGCCTGACCAGTTTCGGTCCATAAAGGACCTTCATCAGAGGCAGAATGGTGGATTAATGTTTGCACCCTATTTATATAGATATGGTAACCGGCGGTTGAGTTAACCGGCGGTTGAGTTAACCGGCGGTTGAGTTGACCGGCGGTTGAGTTGACCGGCGGTTGAGTTAACCGGCGGTTGAGTTAACCGGTGGTTGAGTTAACCGGCGGTTGAGTTAACCGGCGGTTGAGTTAGGCGGCGGTTGAGTTAACCGGCAGTTGAGTTTACCGGCGGTTGAGTTAACCGGTGAAAAATCCCAGACCAAACACCCTTTATCCAATGCTAAAGCCCAAACATGGTTATATCATCAGGTCACATGTTTACCATATAGTGTAAAAATGTTTACCGTAACATGTCAAAAAGTTTACTGTAACATGAACATTAGCTAAATATAGATAATTGTAACCATGGAAAATCCCACTGGGATTTTTCACCGGTTAACTCAACCGCCGGTAAACTCAACTGCCGGTTAACTCAACCGCCGCCTAACTCAACCGCCGGTTAACTCAACCGCCGGTTAACTCAACCACCGGTTAACTCAACCGCCGGTCAACTCAACCGCCGGTCAACTCAACCGCCGGTTAACTCAACCGCCGGTTACCATATCTATATAAATAGGGTGCAAACATTAATCCACCATTCTGCCTCTGATGAAGGTCCTTTATGGACCGAAACCGGTCAGGCTATCAAACATCACCAGGCGCTGTTAATTATGTGTATTGGTATATACTATATTTTTATGCTTTTACATTTTTCTCACTGATACACATAGTTAATATGGCTTCTACTAACGAAAGCTCCATGGAGCTAATGTGTTTAGAGACTACTTATGTCAGTACACCTTTCCTATATTGCCTACTAATACCATATTTGTTTGGTTTCTTAGCTACTTTAAGCCCTTTCTTTGGATGACAGTGGGTTGGATAAACAATTTATATATACAAACAATAAGATGTACATTTAATATTTGGCATCAAGACAGATTATCTTTACAATGACAATAAGACCTTCAATTTTACTTATATCTATCTACCTGGTCAGCAGGTGAAAAGTTATTACTGAGGATCGTTTAAGGGGAAATTTTGTCTTTACATAATATTAAAATTAATATTTTAAGATGAAATATAAAACTTTAGTTTAACGGAATAATTTTTAAAAAAAATTAAGAAAAAAATTGTAAACAGATTATTAGAAACATGTGATTATCACAATTCATATTTGGAAAGATTTGAATAATCTGATGTCAAAACTTCTTGATTCCTCAAGTTTTTCACCTGATAAAATATCAAATGGTTTTGAAATGTTCAAGTGATTTGAAGAGTGCCATTAGCTTTGTTTGACTTTTCCTTCTACTCTGTTGTACACATTATTTGACATATTTTAGAGATTTTAAAATTCTCCTTTACGACAACAATGGCATGTTTTCAAGTTTGATGCATCCCTAAGTTCCATTGTTGCATTCCAATGAGTAGAAATAAGTATACCATTTTGTAACCAGGTGACGTTATGGTCTTTTGTCAACAAAGTTGGCCATAATCTGTGCGGTCATGAGACTGTTGATGGATTTGGACTTACAAATTAAGTACATAAAAATAAAATTGAGAAAGGAAATGGTGAATATGTCAAAGCGACAACCACCCGACCATAGAGCAAACAACAGCCGAAGGCAACCAACGGGTCTTCAATGCAGTGAGAATTCCCGCACCCGTAGGTGTCCCTCAGCTGGCCCCTAAAATATGCATAATAGTACAGTGACAATGGACGCCATACTAAACTCCGAATTATACACAAGAAACTAAAATTTAAAATCATACAAGACTAACAAAGGCCAGAGGCTCCTGACTTGGGACAGGCGCAAAATTGCGGCGGGGTTAAACATGTTTATGAGATCTCAACCCTCCCCCTATACCTCTAGCCAATGTAGAAAAGTAAAACAATAACAATACGCACATTAAAATTCAGTTCAAGAGAAGTCCGAGTCTGATGTCAAAAGATGTAACAAAAGAAAATAAATAAAATGACAATAATACATAAATAACAACAGACTACTAGCAGTTAACTGACATGCCAGCTCCAGACCTCAATTAAACTGATTGAAAGATTATGTCTTCATCATATGAATATCAGGTACAATCCCTCCCGTTAGGGGTTTAGTATCATACTATCATAAAATATATGAGAAGAACATAACCCGTGTCATGCCAACAACTGTTTTTTTAGAAATAAATGTGTTTAGTTCCGATGCAAAGACCCTATCAGTGAATCAATGTTAAAGCCAAAATATGCAATCTTTAATGACCTGACAACAGTATCGTAACTATATCCCCTTTTAATACTTATATCAAACCACTCTACTTTGAAGTATTTTATTGATGTACGGTTTGTGTAGATGACTATACACGTTAACATTGACTGGAACACGGAAAACTATTGTTGTTAATTGTTGTCCTCTAATCAGTTGTTGATCAAGTGGGAAAAGGCTTTTTGCCCCCTTGATTGCGAAAAAAATTACATGTTTTCTCACGATTTATATCATTTTTAACCATCATATATCATTTGTCAAAATTTCTATTTGATAAAATTTGGTATATCAAAATTGCAGTCCCCCTTTTTTCAAAAATCCTTGTGCCCCTGCTTATAACTTTTTTGGGATATCATTAGTGCAGACCTTTTTTTTTAATTAGGACTCCAATATTCACAGTTACTTCTGTCTTTTGAAATATTAAAATCCTTTTCTTCTACGCTATTAGTATATCAAACATATCTTTGTTGATAAGTTACACAAAAGATGTTATTTTGTTTAATTGTAAAGGATTCTAGTAACTTCTTGTATGATTGAATGACTATGACTTGTAATTGATATCTTATGTCAAAGGTCGTAGATTACCTAGTACAACATATCTAATTTCATCTTATTGAGCCTCAGACAATTAAATTATATATTTTGTATCATAACAGATTTTGATTCATTCTTTGGTATTTATTTATTAAATATTATCGTAATTATTATAAGCCATCAATTCTATTGTGTGAGTCATATGTTTAGGTTTAAATATAGGTGTAGGGTGAAATTTATCCATGTTAATATAGTCCTCTCATCGATCAGGTAAAACAAATTAATAAAAGATTTAAATAACATGTCCTTTAAATATAACAACAACCTTAAGCTTTAAATTACACTTTAAGGTAATTTTTTTGACAACTACATGTTAGAAATGAAGTATAGATATTTAGCAGCTGCAACACAGAATATTTAAGTCAAGAATCTTCAAAAGTGCCAAGAAAACCAATCTAATAATGTTAGATGATTCTTTACTTCCTAAACAGTCTGGGCTAGAATTATTAACTTATCCCATGGGTAAAAAAAAACTAAAACTAAGAAGTGGTATCTTCCAAATGCAGATCTTGGATTTTAAAAAAGGGGAGCCACTAACAAGACAATGTTAGTTTTACATGTAAAAGTCTATGTGTTAACCATATGAAGCTTCATCAAATTGTAGGGGGTCTGCTCCCCTAAATCTCCTATGACCTTCAGTAATTTGATCCCTGATTTTATTGAGAGAACGTTTGTAGGACAGATATAACTATTTTATATTAAAATTTCGAGAAAAAAGTCTATTATCTTTACCATTTAAATGAAGTAACAAGTAACAATGAAAATATTGACAAAAGATAAAGAGCATTTCCTGTGTTTTGACTTGTTTAGTTAAAATGTCCTTGTAACTTTTCTTTCCTTGTAAATAAAGGGGTGTGATTTGATAAAACATATTGTGGTTTATGCAATATATCATGTACTGTATCAACACTGTTAAATATTGTAAATACAGACAGGAAGAAGATTTTATAAAGTACATTATATCAAAATTAGAAGATGAAAATATCCAACAACATAAGCTACAGCTGATCTTGTTTTTAAATTAAAAGTACAACTAACGAGATCTTAAATCGTAATAGATTTAGAATTATGATCATGGATAATATCTTTACTGCACATATATGTCAGAAATTTTTATAAGAAGTGCAGAGGTGGATTTAGGAGGGGGTAGGGGGCTCCAGTCCAACTTTTCCCTTGTTGATCACTTTACAAGATCCATTCCTCAGTGGTCTTACCAGTCCCCCCCCCTTTTATATCTTTGTTGTGTACCTGAAGTGGTAGATATTTGTTCAAGAATCTGTAAAGGTGATTGTGAAAGCTTAAGGAGGAAGTTAAGAATGTTAAACTCATAATTTTACAACTTATTTTAAGAATTGAAACACAGCTCGCCTTTAAATCCCCTAAAGTATCCCCTGATCATAGCCAAGGATGTAAAGAGGTAATAATATAAAACAAGTTGTAATACAATTGTCAATAACACAACTTTCCGCCATAAACCAAATGACGTAGATATGTACATCATCATCATGTATATCAATGTACATGTATAATCTTTAATTGGCTTAATGGACTCATTCATTTAAACTGATGTAAATGACATTTAAAAAATACCAGTTCAGTAAATATTATGTTTGACAAAAAATACAAAAACTTATATTTCATATGTATATAAATAAGAATTAAAGATCCATAGGTTGAGTTTCTAGTTTACAATATCAGTTGGTATCTTGTAATCTGCTTATAGAAATATTGATATCCTGTTTATATTCTACAGAATGGCTGCATGGACTCTTGTTTGTTTTATATTTATAACAACAAAATTATCAGTTTCCCAATCACTCCCACCATGCACACAGTGTTTGTTTTTATCAGGACTATTTTACCCTTGTTTAATTTGTCGAGACACATTAGGTTAAGGTCAGCCTTCTTCTTACAAGTGAGAAATCCATCAGTTTGAAAATGTACAACTCATCAGGCAATGGTGGCATTTTCTACTAAAATTTCCATATAATCTAGGACTATTAAAATATGGTAACAGAATTCATGGATAAAATGGGTACATTTGAAGGTAAATAATCATATAATTTATTTGTATCAGTATGAGCTAATTTGATATGATAGATAACAGAACCTGTAGAATTTTTAATTTGCTTGCATGCAGGTCAAGTTAATTAAATAGTTGGGGATTTGGGAGGCGTTGAATTTCATGCCTGTTTTTCTAATACTTTAAGAATATGGTTTGGTTTTAATACCAAATATCTGTCAAAACCCAGTGGTTTGGGATTTTAAAAAGATTTGTATTGATTGGTTAGGTGTTTTGAAAAAAGTTAGAAATCAATGATAAAACAGTTATATTTAAATAGGACAGCTGCTATATTTATTCTGCTTTTACCGTCAGATCGATTTATTGACAATAATTGAACTTGAAGTCATTTGCACCACATGATATTTGAATTATTTATGTTTTGTTAAAAATCTTATGACATGTCAACGTAAATAGAAAAGGAAATCACAAGATTAAGCGTATTTAAATATAAAGAAACCTTGGAACAGACTATGGTGTTATGGACGACATAAAACCCCTTTTCAAAGCACTTTTCGTTCCTTCAACTCAGTTGAAAATAAGAAAACTGGATCACGATAAAAGTAGGTTCTTTTGAAGGTCACTCCTGGACCTACATGTAATATGATGGATTCTGAGGACTTTTTTTGGAGGGGGAGGGAGGGTGGTGGTATACATTTCATAGGGTCTGAGTACAAAGTTTCATAGAATTCTGACGAGCTAAAACAGTTTTAAAAAACAAATATCTTCAAAAATATAAATAAGATAAAAACAAAACAAAACAAAACAAAGGTAATTTACCTTTTACAAATATGTGCTTAAAACATGTTTAAGATGACAGTTTTGATGAATTGGAACCGTCATAAGTATTTCTGCAAGTTTCTTTGTTAATCCATGTAAAGACAAAGTAAGGTGAAAGCTAGGTCACTTTCACTGTCTCATAAAACAACATGGTCTGTAAGCATAAGATGTTACAATTACTTTACCAGACATTCCAACAGCTGTTTTATATGAGAAGTTAAGAACTCTTTTATAATTATAACAAGTCCAAAGGTTCTTGACAAAGAAAGGAAAGCATTGAGAAACAGAGAGGGTAATAGGGGTGGGTGCTGGAAACTACTTTTCATGTGTTCTAAAGAAAAGAAATTTTATAAATTAAAACATGTACAATAACACTTTATCATGTTTATAATTTCGTGCATTTCTTCATTAAAATTGAGAATGGAAATGGGGACTGTGTCAAAGAGACAACAACCCTACCAAAGAGCTGAAAAAAGCCAAGGCCACCAATTGGTCTTCAACACAGCGAGAAAATCCTGAAGGAGGGCTTAAGCTGGTTCCTAACCTTTATTAGGGATATTGAAACCTACACATTTCAAAGCCACCAATGTATAAATATGTAAAAATATAAAGAACTATATAACCAAAATGGACAGAAAAAGAATAGGCAAATTCATCTAAGGTCAACTTTCCCAAAAAGCTTTTTCATCAGAGTTTTCTGTGAAACTATGACAAACAATGCTAATTATAACTGAAACAAAACTTTGTAATTAGTAATAACATCATTTTCAGAAAACATTATTTTATTGCAACATCATTGTTTCGGTTATACATAGCTCATAGCGGTTATGGTCAAATCATGTGTTTTCATGTCATATGAATTTGTAGTATGCATTCGTTTTCAATGAAAATTTTTAGGTCACAATGCATTCTTAATTCTTAATAGCTTGAAAACCCACGAGACAGGATATATTTTACAAAGAATACATAACAATAGTTAAAAAAATGAAAGTCAAAAGTTAAATTTTTTATAAACATTACATGAACAAGGAATAATAATAAACTTTCACATTCTATATATTAAATGACACGTCTAATAAGCATTGTATATTTTAATTAACATTATTTACATAGAAATGTCAGGAATTTTATGACAGAATGTAAGAATTGTTTAATTAATTCTAACATTTTTTTTTCTTTAAACCATGTTGACCAATTCTAGAAAAGTTTGAAATTTCACAGCTTAACAAAAAAATTTAAGGTTGGGGATGGAAGATGCAGCTATAAGCCAATATAATTTTAAAACTTAATACAAGTCATGTATTCTCTTTTTTATACTTGTTAATTTTTTTAGTGAAGATACATTCCCTCATGTAAATCACCTCTGCCATTAAAACATTAATTTCATAAGTGAAAGGGTTTTATTTTGTAATAAAACATATAAATGTAACGATAGCTTTATGGGAGAAAATAGATATCTTACATTTTGATAAATTTATAAGGAAGAGGTCAAACTGTGAAATATGTCCGTAAACTATTCTGTTACCAAGTAGCAGGAAACACAAAGCTTTTATATTTAGACATTAATTTCCATGTTGAAATATCTCCAACATTTATTACTTTGTACATTGGTCTATAAAATCTGGTCTTTCAAATTTAACTTCTGTGTCAAGAGCATCATCGCCCATAAAAACTTGTATGTTTACAAATAGGAAGATTGATAACAATTCGAAAAACATATGGATCAATGTTTTGACTTCTGGTATGTGTCTATTATCATCGGTCCTTTTCATCTTGATAATTCCTCCAAACATGGCCATCATTGGGGAGGCACTGGGTCGTAAGCCATAAACAAACATTTACATTCCTCCCCCTATGTAAAACAACTGGTGTCTTCTGTTTTGATTCGTTTGATGTTATTATATACATGTGTTAGTGTATTTAGTTACATTTATATACAATGTCCCTGCGGATAAATCTTTTCTCTATCAACTTGTTATGTTGCTGGATGACTTAACATTTATTAGTATACAATGATTAGAAAAGTCATTTAAATTTTATTACATATGTATAGTACTTCTTAAGATATGACTTGACCTTAAAGGACAAAGGTCGGTTAGACTGTGATTATCCTTGCCATATACGCACTAAAATAACTTAATCAGACAGATTTTTAAAAACATTTTTAATTTCTATTCACAGTTATGGGTAGAGAAACTATAATATAGACAGTTTCATGACCAATTCCAACTTAATAATACAGTAGATGTTCTTGATTTCAACAAATTTGACCTTTGTTTTTGCCAAATTATGGGTCTTCAATTGCTTAAACATGAGGATATGGTAGTTTCAAAATGATCCAACAATACCAAGTTTTAGGTTTTGTAGAATTCAAAACGAAGAATTAATACAGGGTTGAACTGTTGAAATGAAATGTAGAAGTACCAAGATCACATGTTTTTGAATCTCCCAAATAGCTGCGGGCAGAGAAATCTACTACTTTTACAACCTTGACTACCCATGATGGTCTCCTGCAGCAGATTTAAAGCTCCAATGCTGGGAATTGAACCCATAGTTATCTTATTTGTAGTATAAAGACATTTAAGTCAGACTAATTGATCCAGCAAACTCTATCAGAACATCTCCAGACAATTCTCAGGATATTTCTTTTAAGCAATATATTCTTTGATTCAAACTTTTCATGTTGAATTGAGTATCTTTCTGCTTGGTTAGAGAGGGAATAGTATAATTTACTTAAGGCAACAGTTGGTTATGTAACGGCTTTGCATGTCTGGACTAAGATTTTACTCAATAGAACTATATATATATATATAACTTACAATCCAATATATTGAAATATCCAATACAAAAAGACCAAGTGTATTCTTTCATTATAATCAGATTTAACGAAACTGTGGTTCACAATGTGCATACACAGATATAAATCAAAGAAAGGGTATTATTTGTTCATATATTTACATCCCCATACGATACGAAATACTGGGTGTTTTACAATACATACTGCATGGCATAGTAAATATATATCCTATGGCACACCCATATTAACTACAGTAAAAATGAATCTCCAGAGTTGATCTTTCTTCCTAATACTTTCATATTACTAAAACATACAACTGTTTGGGATCTGTGGTATTCAAATTTGATTTTATCATCTCAAAAAGTTCACATACATGGCATATGCCATATAAAGTTACACCGATTTGAGCATTGAGTTGATACCAAGCTACATGGTTGGCCCATTGCAGTCTTACTTGTAAACAATATACCGTAATAATAATCTTTTATTTGTAAGCAATACAGCTTATAGAATATAAATATTACAAATATTCAATTACATCAGTGAAAAATAACAATATGCCCAAAGAATAAAAAATGAGGTCCTATTTTTTCTGCATGGCAAAGATCTTTCCCATAAAAGCCTCTTAAAAACATAGGGACTAAAGTGTGCATTTCAAATAATATCATCAACTTTAAAGTGTTGATATAATCAGAGATCTTCCAGTTCAGTGGAGAGCTGTCAAAAAGCCTATTGCAAGAACAATACACCTCCCATGGAGCTTATAATTATTGTGCAGTATACTATCATTAAACTTCTACAAGATGTAATTAAACATTTAAACATTTCTGCTTTAAATCAGACTTGTAATCTTGTGAACATCTTGTGTCTTGTGTACATTTCAAGGTCTTCTTATATTAGATCAGTGACATCTACATACAAGGAAGGCTGTGTTTTAGAATGGGTAATATTTATAATATTGGATTCAACCATGTAAAATAATACCTTAGTACATGTATAGATAGTTGCAAGTTGGTGCTTTTATGGTTAACAGGGATTTTCTCTATTTTGCGTATCATCAGTTTAAATGTTTTGTTTTTCACACAGTTTGATGGTCTCTAAAGGTTTGTGCCAAATTTCATGTGGATGAATGTTTAATTATAAGAGATATTTTTTGGTAGTAATCATCTAGTAGCCTTAAATAGAATATCTAGTTTGAATATAAAAAAGGGGAGGAACTCAGTCTTTGTTTATACTGTTACATATGCTTAAACTAAATATATGGTACATGTTTTCATAATTTGTTCATTTTCAAATTGCATTACCCACATTGATAAAAGGGGCAGAAACTGATCTACCCTCAAAATCGAACAGGGTTTTCAATATACATGTATGTATAATATATACGTATGTTTACAAATTGTGACTTGGATGGAGAGTTGTCTCATTACCACATCTTCTTATATCTACGGTTTAACTAAAATGAAACTGCATTTTAAAGCTACAAAATGCGTGTTAATATCTTAATAATACTTTGTTAGTAATCAAGTATGTGCACAGGTTATTATGACTTATTTTCCTTTCCTGTATGTTCCCGTATTTGTGTCCATTTAGTCGACAGTGTAAAAGTATTAAAATGATGAATGATGTTATGTAGGTCTTACATCAATATCAATATCTAGTTTAATGTGATATATAAGTTACTTAACCAGAAAATGTGTTTGTTTTTAAGTGACATGTTAAATTAAAAAGGTCAAAAGGTCCCTGTAGAACATCATGCATTTAACTTATTTTAAGCTGAGTGTTTTGGTTTTGAGGGAAGGAAGTTTTAAATGGAAGGATTTTATACAAAATTGTTTTAAATTATTTTATTGACTCTAATTTATTTGTTTAACATAGAATTTCCTCTTTGTCTATACTACTAATGGTACAATCAGAAAGATTAAAATTCTTTTCTCATGTTTACATGTGCTAGTTTGTAAATGGATAATGCAAGGTAATTTTTACACCAAAAGAACTAGGAAAATGGGTCAAATAAATTCGTCATAGATACCAGGATTAAAATTGGTTAATACCAGACGTGCATTTCCTCAACACAAGACTCACCAGTGCACTCAAATAATTAAAACTAAAAAGACCAAATAAAGTATGAAGTGGAAGAGCATATTTTATAAGCACTGTATTCACATTTCATTTTAGTGCAGTTTTACAAATAGATTAATTAGTCATTACAAATTTGTTGCATAGATCTCCAATCTTAGAAACAACACAACCGCCTAACAATATACATGAGGACAGTATAAATATCACAATTGATTACGCATTCTATATTGTGCCATTACCATGATTAGTCATCAATTCAATAGTTTTAGAATGTTTTAATCAATCTTTTTTTTTTTTAAATTTGGATCCACTATACAGAGTTGAAAATAGTTATTTAAAATTATCAAATAATTCTTTCCTTTTAAGGCTCTTAATTTATATATGAATATATGTTACCACTATGTTTGAGGTCAAAATTGGGATCAGATTTTTCAGTGTACATTTTGCTTTGCAGGCCATACAAGTTCACATGTTCTCCTGACCTAAGTTTCTCACACTTTCTCCAGGTTTTAATTGTTATTGCCATTCGGTAAATCATATATTCATCTATACAATAAAATGTTTCTATAATGATTAGAATATTCATTACTATCAACTATTGATTACATGTTGAGCCATAAAAATTAGGACCTGAAGGTTTTTATTGGTCCACCTGTCAATCTGTGGTCTATCTGATTTACTTACATATGGATTGAGGTCATAGATCACACAGGTGCCAGTGGGAGGTTGAAGTGGAGAAATATCTATAGGATCTAGTGTTGGGTCATCTGAGAAATGATAGATCCGATAATGGAAAACCTAGGGAGGGTCAGTATGTTGACCCAAGATGTACCTGTATTGGTCATCTCTCTTGATAAAACCACTTTCTTTACCATTATTTATATTATTCTTAAACATTTCATTAATTGATAAATTTGTAATATTAAATATAGTTCTAATTCTTATACAAATAATAAGGCAAGTGTGTGTTCGAAATACAGCAGTTATGATAGTAACTGATGATATTCATGGTGAAATTTTACAAGTTTCAAAGTTTCTGGACCTAAAATAGCTTTTTCAAATTGCATCATTTCGATTTTAATCCCTTTTACTGCATTGCCATCCAAAAGCATTTGTGCACTTTTGGTTTTTGACAAGATCCTTGCACTTGTATATTTTGTTGTCTTTTGGCGATGTTGTTGTCAGTTTCTCTTTGATTTATATCTTTTTTTAGCCCTTTTGCATCTTTTAATTTTTTTAAAAAACTATTTTGTGTTCTTGAATCACTCAAAATTCGTCCTCAATGATTTTGACCTAGCTACATATATCCTCTGGTAAAACAAATCAGCTTTGATGATAAAAATCAATCCTGATCATTGACATAGAACATCAACTGTTGACTGGTCATTTCTGATGACAAGATAGATCATTAGGTTCTCCAGCGGTACAAGTTAAACTCATTAGTTTAACTACTATCGTCATGTAAAAACTGTTGACCAAAATGTGCAGTAGTGTTGTACATTACAACTTGCGTCTACGCAGTGTGTATTGCATTTATAATGGACACTAATGCATATTCTTATAAGGTCAAAATGGAAATAATGTGACGCTAATGTTTTCTATGTACTGGTATTATTGGACATGTAGTTTTTAAACAGAAACATTGACATACATTTTGGAGTGCACTTTGTGTATTGACTTTTTGTTTACAAGTTGTCAAATTTGTTGTGACTCTACTCTGGGATAATTTTACCTTGTTGATGCATACCAAGCATAGTGTACATTAAGAAGAAACATTGTTGTATTTCCTTTTTTACATTTGCACAAAGTGAAAAAAATAATTTTTAAATCATTGCACATTGAAACAATATTATATATATATATATATATTTTGATTGAAAGTGCTTCTGGACTTAACAGCATAAATATTTTCAAAGAGGATATAGAAACTTGGATATTTTTACAAGTGAACTATTTTCTACTGCAGCAAAACTTGTTGAAGAACTTTTTAAACATTGGTTAATGTTGTGTTCTTGATACTTGTGCTTGTAAAAGTTTTAGTCTGTGATCTTTTTACATATACAGTGGATAGACGTTTGGCACACAATTATAAACTATTGGATATGGTAGTATGTACACAAATGGATACTGTGATAATCAAGATAATGAAACATATTTCAAAAAAATTATTTTCCAAAGACAAAATTCATACCCATTGTTGGATATTATCAGTAAGTTTTTCCCTAAGTTGATTTTAATCTAATTGAATATACATCTTAATTGCTAATATTTTAGCTCACAAAATCCTACCCCAACTTCCAGCAACATTCCTCTTGTATAAAATCCCAGATAAGATTTGGGTAAGCTGGGCTTTACACTGTTTCTTTGAAATTTTCTCACAAGTTTATGATTAATTGTGGATTCCAACTGATTACCCCAAAATAAATACATGTAGATGTGACCGTGAAGATTTTCCTGTATGAAAGCACAAAAATCATTCAGATAAAAAAAATTTTTTTTGAAAGATGTCAATAAGCATGATAAGCAATGAAGATTTTTGTACCATTGCAATCCAGTCATTGTTGAAGTAGTTTCTGTAGATATAAAGTAAAGGCACATGAACAAATGGAAATGCTAGGGATTCATTTATTTTCGTGGGTTTTTCTGAAAACTTGCATATTCGTGGATATTTGATTTCGTGATTCTGCCAATCTCTGTATACAAAGTCTGTTGAAATATGTTATTCGTTGAACATTGGCATTTGTGATTTACCTGTACCTAAAGTCGCAGTACTATTCTGATGCTGCTGTCTTGAGAAAAAAATATGAATAACTAAAAACTAAGGACATTAAATCGCAGTCAGGGCCTTCAACCACTAGCTTGATACCAAAGATTAGTGAAAATTTACAGAAATTTTGTTTTAACATTTGGTAAAATCTTATGATTTTGGTTGTTTGGGCTAGTAGCTGGAAATTTTTTGTCGCAGACTGTTTCAAATGTATTTATGTCTTGATGATACATTTTATTAGATATTAAAAGATATTTATTACAACTGTAAAATTGTACAGTAATAAGTACTTGATACATATAACCATATATACTCCTAACAATTTTAGTCTGTGTCTAAATTAGACCATGCCCTTATCAGTTTTATAAGTGATTCAACTTTCAAATTTTTATAAAATTCATAATAATGGGAAAGTAAAACAAACAAGAAAAATTTTGATTTCACAGTCAGATCAAATTAGTGAAAGTTGATTGAACTTGAGGATTTTGGAGCCAGAAAGTTGTCTGGTGAATGTATTTTTAGACCATTGACATTTATGAGACCAGAAGGCCTATTTTGTTTATAGTTTACCTTTGAGGGACAGTTTATGATCTTTCTAGGTCATCAACTGTTTTACATGTAAAAGTACCTTGAAAAATATAAGGGTTTTTTTACAAGGGAAATTTCAATATATGAATAGTAAAGATTTTGCCCTTATGAATATATTACAAAAGCGAAGCTATTACCATTTTGCCTTCCATGAAATGAAAGTCTGGGAGGGCATAATGCAGACGTTTTGTTTCACATTTCACCAATAGTTGTAGTATTGCTAGGGCAATTGGTTTCCTATTAAGGTCGGTTCATTAGAACCACTTTCAATATAGGCCATTAGGATATTTGGTTTGCTGTTGCATTTATTTTAGATGAAGAATATTTAGCCCATAATCTCTGAGTCATTGTACATGTATAGTTAAGATAAGTTTGTGATTATGCAATTTTAACAGTTGATCATTTGCATGCACTTCAGTTGTGGTCCTTGGACACTTGTGTACAGGTTTATCACTCCAGAATAAATTTAACATGTCATACCAGGAAGCTTGTTAAAGATGTTATTTTCTGTTCCTCATCTGAAGTACTAATGAAATTAAATAAGATAGTATTCATAAAAATAAAAAGATTGGGTATGATTGTCAATAAGACAACTCTTCACAAGAGACCACATTGTCAACTATAGATCACTGTGTGGCCTTCAACAATGAGAAAACTCTGTTCCGCATGAAAATACCTACAATATGTTTGGTTTCTCTTAAAAGTGCCTACTGCAGAGTACTGAACTGATTTTCTAAGATGGAGACTTGTTAATTAAGATGTAAGAAAATTTGAATTTGTATAAATAAAAAGTAACAAGATGTGGTATGATTACCACCTAATTACACTGAAGTTAAAAACTATAGGTCAATGTATGATCTTTAACAATGAGCAAACCAATACTGCATAGTAAGCTATAAAAGGTCATGAAATGGCTAATACAAAACAACAACAGAAAACAGCCTGATTTATGTACAAAACAAAAACAAATATGATATACAGCAATAAACAACTCCTGGACTTGGGACAGTAATAGACTTAATATTTTGGAGTATGACAGATGCTGACCAGCATGACCAGTACTGGTTTTACAATGTGTAATCATTTGAATCAATATCCACATGTTTACACTTAATTCAACAGATAGTTGCCTTGAATAAGAAGAACAAAAGAACTTTCCTATAAATTTCAAATATTAATCTATAAATGTCCATGGGGTCCTGTTTGACATTTTGATGAGGTTGACTTTAGTGAGAATTAAATTGGATGTAGATGATATCTACTGGACATTTGTTGACTTGGTCAGCAGTTTTATTATTCACTGGTGTAGACTGGTCACTGTTCAAACAGCTGACCACACTTATTTGGTCAGTCCTGTATATTTTGTTTATGTTGACCTATAAACACAATAATTTCACCTATAAAATAACATGAAATAGAAATTAAAGTTAGCCATTTAATACTGCAAGTCATCAGTGGAACAAATTTGTCCTATTTGTTTGTCCAGGTACTAAAATTTCTTTTATGGAAGTTTTATGTGTCAATGGTGTCCAATAAGTAGTAAAATTCTGACATCTTAGTTTAATGAACAGAATAAAGAGCACAAATCTGAAAATAACATACCACCAACTTTATAAGCAGTCATAAATACATATAGTTTATCAGCAGTGTAAATGAACATTGTTTATTAGCAAATTCAAATTCAAATATTTATTGTCAAATAAACTCTGAACAATAAGTTTGTGACAAATAATATAAACATACACAAAATATATTTAACAAACAAAACCATGAAAACAAACAAAAGCAAAAAAGCAAAACAATCTATCTGTATGATATATAAATATATTTTATAAATAAATCAAGAGTCCCCTGTCCTCAGTTCTTTGTTTATTAGCAGTGTAAATGAACATTGTTTATCTGCAGTGTAAATGAACATTGTTTATAAGCAGTGTAAATGAACATTGTTTATATTAAAGCAGTGTAAATGAACATTGTTTATTTGCAGTGTAAATGAACATTGTTTATAAGCAGTGTAAATGAACATTGTTTATCTGCAGTGTAAATGAACATTGTTTATTTGCAGTGTAAATGAACATTGTTTATCTGCAGTGTAAATGAACATTGTTTATAAGCAGTGTAAATGAACATTGTTTATAAGCAGTGTAAATGAACATTGTTTATCTACAGTTTATATTTCGATGTTTTATCTAGCAGGATAGCATTATAAATACAACAAATAATTAGTCAAAGCATCCGTTAATCAAGTTTCCATTTTAATCTGTTAGCCAGTTGTCCACTTGTATTGAAGTGTAGAATTGGTTAAGGCTTAGTGCAACTTGTGCTTTCAGAAGCTTAAGATTAGTGTTGTATCACCATTTCATATGTATTGTTTCTTTCTTTTATAGCTTCAGTAACAGGCTTACGCCACACACAGTCTTTCAAGGACAACCGATCAGCATCAGCGCCATCTCGTTCACAGGTAACCTCAACACCTCTCAGCGCTAGCATAGGCTCGTCAAATATATTGTCTTCTATTCCTGACTCTGATCCAGAGCTTGAGCTAGAGGTAAGTTATAGTCGCCAGGTCATGTGATATTGTTTACTATTGTGTGTTGCTGTGTGATTAGTTTCAATGTCTCAATATAAATATATCTTCCAGTTTCTATTGTAATTGACTAAATATATTAATTAACTATAGGAAAAAAAATAATTTAAAAAAGTGTAAAATTATATTTTATTAAACTCATTGTGTTCCTTAGAAACTAATGTAGTTATATGTTTTATTAATACAAAGTCACTTCAAAAATATAGAATTAATATGGACTAATTATGTATTTCTAAATATATCTCCTTTCCTTTGCAGTTGAGAACAAGAAATGTAGTATACATTCCTTTTTGCCAAATTTTCTATTTTACTTTATATACTCTTGGGCCTTCTTTTTTATTGCATTTTTGAATCATTAGATATTTTTAAGTTTTTCGTTTTCTTTTATAACTTTTTTAGTAGCTGAGTCCTATCTAAATATCTTGAAATACTTTTTACAGTATGCCGATGCTTTATGTTTGCTTTTCCAAATTTAAGTACCAAACTTCATGATCCTGCGTTTTAATTTCTACTATCTTAAGTTACTAATTGCTTCATGTTATGTTTATAACAGCTTTAACCTAACAAAATGGTTCAATTGAAAAGGCATGACCTTAAATGTCCTTGACGTATGGTAGTATATTTTTGACTAGACGGTATATATACATGCCAATTTCCTTCCTGGTATTTAGTTAGAATGTTTGTTTTTAATTTTCAGTTGAGAGTTATAGTATGTAGTGTGTATATATTTATTTTTGTCAAGAGTTTAGTTTTAACTTATAGGATTTCTAACCAAATATTTGATGATAAAAAAAAATATACAAACCCTTTGTTTACAAATATCATTGAAACAGCTTTACTTGTAGGTAAAGAAGTTTATGTTTTGGCAGAGTCCATGAATTTAAATTTAAAAAAAAAAACCAATTTGTTAATTGATTATAATTAAGGAATTTGTCCTTGTCAATTCTTTGGAAAGATTTGACCGTATTCTGGAATAATTTGAATGGTTAGAACTCCTTTTAGTCTGTCTAGCGAGTCAATTTTAATAACCTAGTTGATTTGCAAATTATATAATTTATAATGTCACCTTTATTGTGGGTATTATTTACTTTAAGTACACCAAGCTATAAATTTAAGTAAATTGCTGAGAGGTTCTAGAATATTTTTCTCTAAAGAAATCTCTTGTGTCTGTGTTGTTGCACTCTTTGGTTTAATAGAACTAACTAATACACTATGCATTCTTGAATATAGAACTTAGAAGATGTGGTATGAATGCAAATGAGTCCAAATCACACGGATGAAAGCAACAATATTTCACCATACAGGCTTCAACAATAAGCAAAACATATACTGTAAAATCAGCTATGACAGTTTCAAACATAACAAAATGTTATACAATTTAAAAGAAAAAAACAACTGCCTGGTTTATTATATAACAATAAAAGAAGAAAAATAATATGACGATATGACAAACAGCAACATATGACTAACACTGATTTACAAGCTTCTGAATTATGACGGGCAAATATAGAAAGTGGCGAGACCAAAAATGTTATAAGCACTCAGCTGCCCCTTTTCAGTTTTTTCTAAATTCCCGTGACAGAAATCACATATTTCATGTACAGAAATATAGATTTTTTTAGGCCATTTGAATAATTTTGAAATCAATAACCTTGCATCATTTGTCTGATGTTGTTTACCAACCTTTGGCTTTCCTATAAATACTTCTGATTGATAAGTAATTGCTAACCTCAGACCATATTAATTTGTTTATCAGTGAAATGAGTCTATAATTGTCCAGTAGCCCAAAGGTTCCAGATAACTTATCAGTTTCTTGCTCATTTCACCTGAAGCATGTCAATTTCATCCTGCTACTGTTTTGTTGTTTTCTGATAAGAACATCATAAAAATTAGGGTTCATGGCTGTGTTTTCAAGTATCCTTATCTTTGAACTTGGGAGGTGTTTTAGGAGTACATTGTATCAAGAATTGCAGCAAAATATAGCCTTGCAAAAACATTAGTTTTCAATTAGTTATAGAACATTATGCTAAATTTTGTGAAGGAGCGTAATTTAGTGTCTGACAAAGTATTTTGTATTTGTGAATATTATTGATAATAGCAATAAGAAATCTTTTTACAAAAACCAACAAATGTTAATCCATGTTAGAAAAGTGTTCCTCTTCATAACTTGTCCCAATTTCCTCTTTAACTTTTTAGTGATATTCACACATATTTGATAAAATAAACACTTTTTAAAAGTCACATTTTTGTCAAGTATAAGCTTTTAAATTTTTAAGTGTATAATAAATGAAACACTTATTATTGATTTTGCCATAATCTATCAAATAATAGAAGTAAGTTGTTGATTTCAGACTAGCAACACTATTTATGATCACGAGATCAAAAGAGCAAACTGAAATTTTAAATTAAAAAAGCCAATATTTGAATACAGTAAATAAACATAGTGAAAGCTACTTGTTTTACACAGCTGATTTATAAGGCGCTGTTGATTTAAATTTTGATAAATTATGCAAAATTTTAAAAGATGTTTCTTTGAATTTAAAATGAAATATGGCAGAACAATCTTTATTAGGCTGATTGAAACTGTTGTCAGGCTTTAGAGGTATGAAAACATGACTAAAAATTAAATAAATTTTATGTTTTCTTTTGTTTCAGAATCCCAACGTATTACATCGGCTTAGTTTGCCTCCTTCTAGGTAAGTAGCAAGGGTTGTCTCCCTTTGCACAGTGTATTATAACAAAATAAAAAGTTCAATTATTTCACAATTAGTGCACAAATTGTTTATTATAACCTGAGAGTTTAAAGAAACTCATTTGATGTGTTTTTAATTTAGTTTTTTTGTTAATCTTTTGAATGATTATTTTTTCACTGTTTGAATGATATGTTTTCACTATAACTGATTTAATTATGTTAAATTTCTGCTTATAATTATTTGTTTCTATTCTTTTAATCAGATTCTGTATAGATTTACACATATTAAACAACTGACCAGTTACAAAATTTTATTAATGCATTTCTTTATCATATATGCATCTAAGTTATTTTTTTCAGTGTTAATTAAAATTTCAGAAACTCAAAAATATCAAATTATGCAATTTATTTTTTTCACATTTAGAAACAGGTAAAAATTATGTTATCACGTATAAAAAGTTGAAAATTATTTTTTCACATCTCCTTAAAAGAAACAAATACATGAATCACTTTGATATATGGGGAAAAAATATTTATAAAAAAGCTTCATTTTTTTTTTTTTTTTTCTTTCTTTCACATCTCTCTTTTGAAGAAAGGCAAAAATGTTCAAAATATAAAACTAAAAGAAATGTTCGCAGTTTAGAATGAAAAATTTACTAACTAAAGAATATATTTAACTCTCTTTACCAAAAAAAGGGGGGGTTATATCAATTTATTATTTCATTAACTGGTCAATTGTTTTTTATATGGTTTTGTGGAAACTAACTGCATGAAGCTTTGTGTTTAACAGTTTATCATCACAGCTGGCTCAAGCAGGCTATATACCATGGCGTAAGGCACACAAATTTCACGATGTTCAGTAAGTTTTGGGAAAGAAAATTTAATAGTTTTACCTACAGTAGACTTTTCAGAAGCAACACTCAGATCTATTAGACTGATATGTGTAGTAATATATCCATAGATTATAAGCAAAATCTAGGTAGCGTCATTGGATAAAAAATCATCAAGACCCTAAAATTTAGTTCTTAGAATGTTAGGTTTTCAAACAGGCAGACAGACACGCCCTAACATTGCAGTATTTACCTTCTTTCTAAATTTTACTGTTAATAAGTCTAAAACAATTGGCACTGACTTAGGGTCCTGGCTTGTAACAAGCTCATTATGGATTTTTTTTCACTCCCAAGCATACTAACTCATGGAAGTAAAAGTCAAGCCAATACATGACATCGTAAATATTGGCACAGCCTTAAAATAAAGAGAAATAGTCTCAGTGAATAAAGAATAAGTTTGTTTTTTTAAAAGGGGGAGGGGGGATAGGGGGGCTTTGTTTTGCATTATTCACAACTTGCCTTGATACATTAGCATAAGATAATCATCACTGCATGTTTGTAATCACATAATAGAAAACTTGGTCAGATGGCTGTAAGCATGCTTATTATTACATTTTACTTTCACTATCATTCTGAGTTCTTTTTATAGTCGAATAATTTTAATTAAATTGTATGAGTTAAAAATACTTTTTCAAGTTGCCTTCTTTATCTGTCTGTTTAATGGATAAAGCTTTAATCGCATGTATAAACACCTTATAATTTATTTATTCTTTCTGCTAATTCTTATCAAAACTATGCCATATAATTGTATACTTCTGCATTTTTTAACCCGTTATTCGAAAATCCTTAAAGGTATATTTCATATTTCAGTAAGCCAATCGATGAAGATTTGGAACAGGAGACATTTAGAGGAGTTCTCCTTCAAGGGTAAGTGCCAGGATCAGATCAGAACTCTCCCCTTCTGATAACCATAATAAAATAAGGACTGATAAATACTGTGGAAAGTCCATACTGAAAATCTAAAAATCTCACAAGAAATCGAAATTATTGAGTAATATCAATGTTAAATAGAGGCACAAATTTTCTCATGGTACCTTAGAATCCCTCAAAGAATGTCTTTGCTTTCTGTTTATCATAATAGAATAAGGACTGATTAATTTAATGCTGGGAAAATATCACAATGAAAGTTTTACCTTAAAAAGTATTAATTGAGTTATATAAAAGTTTTATAGAGGTAAAAATTTAAACCTTGGTATCTTAGAGGACTCCTCAAAGAACTTTTGAAAGGGTTCTATAATGCATAAATTCAAAACTATCATATGACACTCTACTTTCACATGGCTCAATACTATAGAATTCATTACCATTAAAAACTGTTAAAGATAGTTACTAAAAACAAGCCAAATGTTCATTGTTTTTTACTCTTATAATTTTTTTCTGTCCGCTGTTAGTGTTTCTTTTATCATTTTATTATTAAAAGAAATATGGCAGAAATAAAAATTCACATGTATTTGATGTCTGTGCTCTGTATTCTAAAATTAGAAAATCACTCAGCCATTTTGTCTAGGCTTAAAAATGAATGAAATACTTAAAAGAATTACTCAGAATATGTAAACAATAAGTTTATTCATTTCCGTGTTATTTACAAAGAGGATACACGATTGACCCAATTATATCATCTATGTCATCATCTCGTGTGAAAAAAAACCATGAAAAACTTAAGATACTTGTACCGTAATAGGATTTTTTACATACACTAATCCCCTCCTACGTATTAACTTATATTAATATTCAGTTGTGTCTAATGTTTGTTTATGCAGTGTTTGTTTAATTTATTAACTGCATATTTTAAGTGTCTATTGTCAAAACAAAGATGACTTTCATTGTATCCCAACAAACAAATAAAAAAAAAACTCCTTGGAGATTTAGAGGCAGTATTAAAAGAAGCATTGAGGATATACAAAAACTTTATAAGGGGTAAGATTTTTTATCTACCACAAACATTTTAAATAGTAAAAGTATAACAGAAATATTTGAAATACATGTGATGGTATGTATTGGAAATAAAGTCTTTGGAATTATTTCCAATACATACCATTAAAAGAGAACAAATCATAAACCAAGAAGGGTTCTCTCTTTGTAAAAATACTTAAAAGAAGATGAGTTTCTTTATTCTGTGTCTATTATAGGAATCAATGGTTATATTACAGGAGGAATGAACCTCTATCAATTATTTATAAAGACCAATCATTAAAAGAGAACAAGTCCTCCAAATCAGAAAGGGTGGCCCCCACTTTGTAAAAACCCTTAAAGAAGATGATTGTTTCCACTTTACAATTGTTGAAACTAATCAGGTTAAGTGGAACCCAAAAAATATAAACCTTTTCTGGCACTCCAGTATCTTTTAATCTGATTTTTTGGGAAAGCTTTCATTAAATTCAGTAAAATAAAACCTAAAAATAGCTTTTACTTGTTTCAAAAGTATATTTCTATACTAAGGACCAAATTTTAGCTGTATCTTATTTATGAATCAAATGAGGTATTAACTGTACATCAAATAGATGTTTATAACAAAAAGTTAAAATACTATTTTCTCAAAATGCCATGACAGGAAAGTTAACCTTTGAATGAATAGTTATTTAAATTTTGTTATTGTCTATACTTTTCCTTGTTTTAATCGGGAAAACTCAGAAACCCACCTTCAGATTTTATACAGAAAAATGTTCATGGATTTCCAAATTTTTTATGCTACTGTGTATCAAGATTTAAAGAGTTCATAAAAAAAATTGAATGTTCTTTGATGATTCTTGGACATGCAAGCAAACATTGTAAAAGAAGTTATTACAGCTACAAAACTTTTACCTTTGTTTCTACATGTATTTGTTTCTGGCATGTTGATATTAACTTTTGCATGGAAAAATTTATCCACTATCTTGATATTGTGCTTTGCCGAACCTTTATGTATCAGTTTTTCAAAAAATCTAATGTTTAACTAAAAAACCAGGATATTTGAATACTGATTGATAATTTATTTAATTGTATTTTAGATCCAGTACAGATGGTCCTCCAGAATCTCACGAGTCATCTGATGAAATTGATGGTATGTCAATACTTAAGTTATCTCCCATGTTACCTGTTTAAGTTTATGTGGTATTTCAGGCCATACTGTCTTAAAAACTTGAGCAAAATTTTCATACTCAAAACTCAGATATCAACCAATCAAAATGCTGGATATGATGTTTCGAGACATATTTTGTACTCCAAGTACTGAATGACAGAGTGCCCAGATCTCTCATTAATATTTGAAGAAAATTTTCATCTAAATTTATAAATTATACGGTTATATCTTAAAAGAGAGCCTTTTTTTCCTCAGTATTTTACAAATATAAAGATGTAGGGGAAAAAAACTGTTAACATACCTAATTATCAACAGCATTTGGGATTCACATATTCTAAATAAAAATGGACATAATGCAATGTTTAGTTTGACAAAGAGTTGGTTGTGTAGCTATGTTTAGATTTTTTTAAAAATGTAAATAGTCATTACCCGAAACATTGGTTAAAAATTAAATTGGTATATCCATATTATGTAAAATTATTTTCAATTACTTACATTATAGCACCAAGTGATGGTAGCAGTGTACAGATAACAGACGACTTTTTAACTGTATATAAAGAAGAACCAGAACATTGGAGTGTGACGGTAGATAAAAAGGTAAATAATTGTACAGCTGATATTTCCCAAAATTTGTTGGAAATAAAAAGAATCTATTGTATACACTTATGTATAACTTAAAATTTTCATCTAATTATACCCTTTGGGAACAAAAGAATTTCCACAATCTCTGTGTCCTTGTGCCTTGACAGGACAACTCCTACTCATCAGCTGGATGAATATTAATGAATTTGTAGTAAGTTGTAGAACACTGCTTAAGAATATACTTACAGCAATAAAACCAGATCATGTATGTTCAAGGGGAGGTAATCAAATTTACTTTTAAAAGTAAAGTCAACACAAATTCTAAATGGCTGGATGGATATTAAAGAAACTTTACATAAATGTTGAACAGTACCTTAGAATATGCTGAAATGAATATAATCATGGTCCCACTTGTTAAACGGTAGATAATAGAATAAACCTACTTTCAAAGGAGGGGTTCCTTTAGTGTTTTTCTCATTATTCTTGGAATAAATGACATTCCTAGACAGTCTGTATAAGAAGTAAGATTTTATTTTTGGCGATAACGGCAGATATTTAAATTATTAAATCTTAAGTTTTAAAAAATATATGAGTTCATCGCAAAGTATGATATGTATTAAACATAAAATTCTTATTGGTATTTGCAATTACAAATAACCTGGTAAAACGAAAAGTCAACTATTTGTGAGAAAAAAATAAATGAGGATATTTTATAATACATAGATATTACCATGGAAGTATTATATTGACAGGATCTTCAACAAGCGGACTTCAAACGTTTATAGTGCGATGCCGCAAAATTGTCAAGTATCTGTTAATTATTACGACATGTCTTATGGATGCATGGGTTCCGATCAAATTTTTGGAACCTCATTAATGATCGTAATTACGGAACATAGCGAAATAACCGGATGTGTTCTTAATTGTCAAGGAAATGAATTTAACAACCATGTGAATGACAAATATGTCAGTTTTTACGGGTTTGCTGCTTAATAACAAATAAAAACAAAAGAAACGAAATCCCATACATATACATGTTAGGCTTGAAAATCATAAAATTCTCATGTAAAGTAAATGGAACTGAAAGTTTTCATCAGTAATTATTATCAGGTTTTACTGCTAACTTTGACAAATATTTTAATGAAGTGTTTAATGAAAGAATTTCCAACAAAAATATAATCCAAATTGGTTTCCTTGATCAAAAAAAAATAAACTGCTTAGGGCCCATCATGGTGATCGTTCTTTAAATGAATCAAGAAATATTAAAAGCCATCCGTAAAAATAAATATGTCAGACATCAGATCGAGTAATCTCGGACTAGGTTGAATGTTTAAGGTTGTTTACAACTTTGGAATTTTCATAAAAGGTGTAACAATTCATCTGCATGTCTCATAACCTGATATTGCTATGTAGAGGTCATCACATACGTGTAGTTATTAACCTCTTTTAGTCTTTAAACATAATTGATAAATAAGTTATAATAATAACATTTATGATAAAGAAAACCATAAATAGTTGTGTAACACTCGATAAAAGTTTACAATCTTTAACTTAAAATTTGAGTTATCTGGCTCCATCTGTCACACTACAAGCGCATCACATTATTTTCTGCATACACTCTACTTCAGAATAATGTAATTTTTATAATCAGATATTTCCCGATTACCAAGTTCTAATGATTAAAACATACTCAACAAAACTACAAATAAGCTCGCCCTCTTTCCGAATGCAGTTAATTTTCTTATGTCATTCTGTTAAATATGGACCAATTTTTTCGATCTTTTCAGCGTTGTTCTTCATTTATTGAACGGAAACAGGTGTTGTTATTCATGTGGGGATTCACAAATAACCACGGGAGTTTCCGTGTTTATTTACATTAGTAGGTAGATAAGACAATCGATATCAAATCACGTGATAAGACCAATTTCAGTTAAAAGAACAGGCGAAGGTGGCATCACAGATACTCCACAAAGGAGTTATCACGTACTTGACAAACTGAGTCGAAACCTTTTATTTTCTTAAAGAAATCAGTGGGATGGGAATGTGCTAATTTTTCGTTGGAGTTCCTGTCAATATAATACTTCCATGATATTAATATAAAATAATGTAACAATTAACACACAATTCTATTTGGGGTAGTTAGCAATCTAAAAAAAATTTAAAAAAACAAAGACAGCGAAATTTGTTGGAATTGTGGAATGTTTCTCTTTTACATATACCTTTTGAAGGATAAATATGTATTAATGCAAATAATAAGAAAGAAAAGATTATTTCATTTTATATTTACAGCTTATAAGGATTTTGTCATCTGTTAATTACTATGTAAACAATCAATGTCATTAGTTTTTCAATGGTTTCTATATGTCACAATGATGTAGGATTAATCCTTTGATTATCTAATTGATGTGTAATTACAGATAAATTAAAGATAACAATAGATCTTTATGCATTTAATTATTACCCTCAAGCTCTTTGATGTGATTCTCTCTCCCAGTATTCACACCTGGGCTCAATAATACAATCAGCTGATTTTTTGGATGAAATTTACACCTTGAAAACAAATCAATGGAAATTTACAGTTTGATGGACACTGCATAGTTTAAACTTTATGTCAAGATCTATGAACACTTTTTACATTGTTACACAATTGAGAGTGTTGACATGTTAAGTTGTGCATATGTATTGCTGCACAAAATGTGTATTTTACAGTAGTTTATGAATTACTTTTTAGTATTTTTTAAAAACATAGTGCTATATTGATGTATATATTTATTGTGTGGATATTGAAATAAGGACAGCTGCATTCTTGGAAATTTTCATATTCAACTCTGCATGTGTGTATTGCATTTCAAAACATTCACAATGAATGAATTTTATTCTGATCAACAGATTTTAAAGAAAATGAATTCAAAGGATATAAAGAGACAGGACACAATTTGGGGTAAGTTTACATTGTATGGTTCAACTTTTAATTTCTGTATCAGAATACTTACATCTCAGTTATCATATTATCATCCCATGGATGTGGTGCTCCTATTTAGAGGAGGTTCATACGGAGACAAGACAAGATTAAAGTCTCGTTACTTTTGCAGGTTAAACCATAAGATCTTGTTAAAATTCTGTATTGCCACTGTACTAAAAAAATAAGATGATGTGGTACAATTGCCAAAAAACAACTCTCCACCAGAGACCAAATGATGTAACTTATGTTTACAACTGTAGGCCACTATGACCTTCAACAATGTGCAAAACTCTCACTACCAAGGGTCCGGAAACGGTCATATATGCCAGTCTTGACCTAAACTGAAAGTAGTTTGTCCTAAATGAGTAATTGGGATTTAGGACAAATTTTATTTTTTTACAGAAATAATTTCGGTCATTCAATGTCATTTCGTTGAGATCGAGTTTCTAACATTGTCTAAATCGCCATTTTGAACTTATTTTTTGTTATTATCCTTTTCCTGTAATAAAACTGCCACTCCAGTAAAGTGTTATAATCCTGAGGGCCCTCCTAATAACTATAGTATTGCCTCCGGGAAATATTGGCTAATGATCGCTAATCTCTTTACCTGTGTTTTTAATTAAATTTTTTATTGATCACGAGCTCAGAACTAATATTTTAAAGAAATTAAAAGTTCATAACAACTGTCTGCATTATTTAATTACTTTTCTCAGCTAAGACAATTGTCAATTCTGATTTAAAATTAAATTAAAATTAAATTAATTTACGTAGAACAAAATATTGTTTCACTACAAACACACGTGCTTTGTTTACTAATACGAATGCTTGAAATTCTCTTCCGCAAATTAGACACTAAATCGTAAATTAAAAATGATTTCATGCTAAATTAAACAAGTTCAACTATTATAATTAATATTCAAACACTATTAAAGGTAAAACAGTTAAAAAGCCGACGATTTCCTGTGAATTTGATAAACAAAACTAATCCCGGAAATGAGTCCGGAATTGGTCGTTTTACTATTGTCGTAAAACATCCGGTTATAATTTTGTCTTCAAAATCGAAACAAACGTAAGCGAAGTTTGAGAAATTTATCGTTTTGAGTCATTAAAATCATTTCATTTTTAAACTGGTGCCTTCCTTTTATTGCTCAAGATCGATTTTAAGGAACATGGTAGGGAAATTTCTGAAGTAAATGCGATGCAACAGTTAAACAAGTTCGTTGATGCTACGAGTATGACTGTATGAGCATACACACAATCTTTGTTTAAAAAGGGCACCAACTTTTAAGTTATCCCAAAATGACCGAAATTAGGTGAAAAAATTTCCGGATCCTTGCTCACTACATAATGAATAAAAAAAAGGTCATGAAAAGAAAAATGTACAATTAAAAAAAAGACAAAATTTGCTATACTAGAATTTGAGATATGAACTGGTGTTACAAGCTAGGATAACTGGAATACTTACAAATTGTCAATAAAAGATTCCTTATAAAATTTTTGTATTTTTATACGACCGCAAAATTTGAAAAATTTTTCGTCGTATATTGCTATCACGTTGGCGTCGGCGTCGTCGTCGTCGTTGTCGTCGTCGTCGTCGTCGTCCGGCGTCTGAATACTTTTAGTTTTCGCACTCTAACTTTAGTAAAAGTGAATGGAAATCTATGAAATTTTAACACAAGGTTTATGACCACAAAAGGAAGGTTGGGATTGATTTTGGGAGTTTTAGTCCCAACATGTTAGGAATTAGGGGCCAAAAAGGGCCCAAATAAGCATTTTCTTGGTTTTCGCACTATAACTTTAGTTTAAGTAAATAGAAATCTATGAAATTTTGACATAAGGTTTATGACCACAAAAGAAAGGTAGGGATTGATTTTGGGAGTTTTGGTTCCAACAGTTTAGGAATTAGGGGCCAAAAAAGGGCCCAAATAAGCATTATTCTTGGTTTTCGCACAATAACTTTAGTTTAAGTAAATAGAAATCAATGAAATTTAAACACAATGTTTATGACCACAAAAGGAAGGTTGGTATTGATTTTGGGAGTTTAGGTCCCAACAGTTTAGGAATTAGGGGCCAAAAAGGGATCCAAATAAGCATTTTTAGCTCACCTGGCCCGAAGGGCCAAGTGAGCTATTCCCATCACTTTGCGTCCGGCGTCCGTCGTCGTCGTCCGTCGTCCGTCGTCGTCCGTCGTCCGTCGTCCGTCGTCGTTAACTTTTACAAAAATCTTCTCCTCTGAAACTACTGGGCCAAATTTAACCAAACTTGACCAAAATCATCATTGGGGTATCTAGTTTAAAAAATGTGTGGCGTGACCCGGTCAACCAACCAAGATGGCCGCCACGGCTAAAAATAGAACATAGGGGTAAAATGCAGTTTTTGGCTTATAACTCAAAAACCAAAGCATTTAGAGCAAATCTGACATGGGGTAAATATGTTTATCAGGTCAAGATCTATCTGCCCTGAAATTTTCAGATGAATCGGTCAACCCGTTGTTGGGTTGCTGCCCCTGAATTGGTCATTTTGAGGAAATTTTGCTGTTTTTGGTTATTATCTTGAATATTATTATAGACAGAGATAAGCTGTAACAGCAATAATGTTTGGCAAAGTTAGATTTACAAGTAAGTCAACATGACCGAAATGGTCAGTTGACCCCTTTAGGAGTTATTGCCCTTTATAGTCAATTTTTAACCATTTTTCATAAATCTAAGTAATCTTTTACAAAAATCTTCTCCTCTGAAACTACTGGGCCAAATTAATCCAAACTTGGCCACAATCATCTTTGGGGTATCTAGTTTAAAAAATGTGTGGCGTGACCCGGTCAACCAACCAAGATGGGCGCCACGGCTAAAAATAGAACATAGGGGTAAAATGCAGTTTTTGGCTTATAACTCAAAAACCAAAGCATTTAGAGCAAATCTGATGTGGGGTAAAAATGTTTATCAGGTCAAGATCTATCTGCCCTGAAATTTTCAGATGAATCGGTCAACCTGTTGTTGGGTTGCTGCCCCTGAATTGGTAATTTTGAGGAAATTTTGCCGTTTTTGGTTATTATCTTGAATATTATTATAGATAGAGATAAACTGTAAACAGCAATAATGTTCAGCAAAGTAAGATTTACAAATAAGTCAACATGACGGAAATGGTCAGTTGACCCCTTTAGGAGTTATTGCCCTTTATAGTCAATTTTTAACCATTTTTCGTAAATCTTAGTTATCTTTTACAAAAATCTTCTCCTCTGAAACTACTGGGCCAAATTAATTCAAACTTGGCCACAATCATCTTTGAGGTACCTTGTTTGAAAAATGTGTCCGATGACCTGGCCATCCAACCAAGATGGCCACCACGGCTAAAAATAGAACAGGGGTAAAATGTAGTTTTTTGCTTACAACTCTGAAACCAAATCATTTAGAGGAAATCTGACAAGGAGTTTAATTGTTAATCAAGTCAATATATATCTGCCCTGAAATATTCAAATGAATTGGACAACCTGTTGTTGGGTTGCTGCCCTCCAATTGGTAATTTTTAAAGAAATTTTGCTGTTTTTGGTTATTATCTTGAATACTATTATAGATAGCGATAAACTGTAAACAGCGATAATGTTCATCAAAGTAAGATCTACAAATAAGTCCACATGACCTAAATGGTCAATTGACCCCTTAAGGAGTTATTGCCCTTTATAGTCAATTTTTAACAATTTTCATTAATTTGGTAAATTTATGTAAATTTTTACCAAATATTTTTCTCTGTTACTAATGGGCAAAGTTCATTATAGATATAATTGTAAGAAGCAAGAATGTTCAGTAAAGTAAGAACTTCAAACACATCACCATCACCAAAATACAATTTTGTCATGAATCCATTTGTGTCCTTTGTTAAATATGCACATAGACCAAGGTGAGCGACACAGGCTCTTTAGAGCCTCTAGTTTTGGTTTTCGCACTATAACTTTAGTTTAAGTAAATAGAAATCTATGAAATTTTGACATAAGGTTTATGACCACAAAAGAAAGGTAGGGATTGATTTTGGGAGTTTTGGTTCCAACAGTTTAGGAATTAGGGGCCAAAAAAGGGCCCAAATAAGCATTATTCTTGGTTTTCGCACAATAACTTTAGTTTAAGTAAATAGAAATCAATGAAATTTAAACACAATGTTTATGACCACAAAAGGAAGGTTGGTATTGATTTTGGGAGTTTAGGTCCCAACAGTTTAGGAATTAGGGGCCAAAAAGGGATCCAAATAAGCATTTTTTTTTGGTTTTCGCACCATAACTTTAGTATAAGTAAATAGAAATCTATGAAATTTAAACACAAGGTTTATGACCATAAAAGGAAGGTTGGTATTGATTTTGGGAGTTTTGGTCCCAACAGTTTAGGAATAAAGGGCCCAAAGGGTCCAGATTTAAACTTTGTTTGATTTTATCAAAAATTGAATAATTGGGGTTCTTTGATATGCCCAATCTAACTGTGTATGTAGATTCTTAATTTTTGGTCCCGTTTTCAAATTGGTCTACATTAAGGTCCAAAGGGTCCAAAATTAAACTTAGTTTGATTTTAACAAAAATTGAATCCTTGGGGTTCTTTGATATGCTGAATCTAAAAATGTACTTAGATTTTTTATTATTGGCCCAGTTTTCAAGTTGGTCCAAATCGGGGTCCAAAATTAAACTTTGTTTGATTTCATCAAAAATTGAATAATTGGGGTTCTTTGATATGCCAAATCTAACTGTGTATGTAGATTCTTAATTTTTGGTCCCGTTTTCAAATTGGTTTACATTAACGTCCAAAGGGTCCAAAATTAAACTAAGTTTGATTTTAACAAAAATTAAATTCTTGGGCTTATTTGATATGCTTTATCTAAATATGTACTTTAATTTTTGATTATGGGCCCAGTTTTCAAGTTGGTCCAAATCAGGATTCCATATCAAGTATTGTGCAATAGCAAGAAATTTTCAATTGCACAGTATTGCACAATAGCAAGAAATATCTAAGCAATTAATTTTCAATTGGAGTTATCTTTCTTTGTATAGAATAGTAGTTGATAATATATGTTGGAAATTTACCAGACATGACTATGATGTCATTTTCTATTTTTATTTGCCAATAAGTTTATGTAAATAACTTCATTGGAAATTTGCCAATATAAAATGTTGCTGATGAAGCTTTTTTTCCTTATCTTATCTAAAATGTTTTTAGATAATGTATGTTGGACATTTGCCAGACATGACTATGATGTCATTTTCTATTTTTATTTGCCAATAACTTTATGTAAATAACTTCATTGGAAATTTGCCAATATAAAATGTTGCTGATGAAGTTTTTTTTTATTGTTTTATACAATAAACAATGTATATTCACTTTTACTACCAACCAATCTTTACCATTCAGTGATAACAAGCACTTTATTTTACATTTTAATATCTTATGATGTATTTAAAAGAGTAGTTATTGTTGCAAACTCCATTAGAAATTTGAATTGATATCAGTTTTGGAAAAAGGGAAACGGGGATGTGAAAAAAAGGGGGGGGGTTAAATTTTTCTCATTTCAGATTTCATAAATAAAAAGAAAATTTCTTCAAACATTTTTTTGAGAGGATTAATATTCAACAGCATAGTGAATTGCTCAAAGGCAAAAAAAAAACTTTTAAGTTCATTAGACCACATTCATTCTGTGTCAGAAACCTATGCTGTGTCAACTATTTAATTTTAGATTTAAAAAGTTTGAAGAAATCTTTAATTGATTTGTAAAATCTTGACATTTGTTTTGTGTAAAAAAAAACCCATATAATGTCAAAAATTTGATCACAATCCAAATTCAGAGCTGTATCACGCTTGAATGTTTTGTCCATACTTGCCCCAACTGTTCAGGGTTCGACCTCTGCGGTCGTATAAAGCTGCGCCTTGCGGAGCACCTGGTTTAAATATTGTATGTAGATAACTGGACCTTCATATAAATTTAAAATCTGAGCTGATATCATATTGAATTATACATTTACAATCATGACAATGTAACTGTTTAAGTAAAAGGATATTTTCTTTTTCAGAATTGATACAAACAGAACGACATCATTGCAGAACACTTAAAATTTTACAGAAGGTTTGTTTGTTTATCTTACATTGTTTTCTCTTCTCTCGATTAATCAAGAAAAAATAAGATTTTAAGCAAAATAACTCTTTAGAACTTCGTATTGTTGTACATATAAGGAATTTTCACAAGTATTTTTTTTATTTTTTTCTATTTAATGTATAGTGGGTCTCATTGGGGTCTAAGCGTGATGCGGGATTGCTGATTTTTTTGAAAGCGTGGCACGTAAAAGTCAAATTAGTGTGCCGTTAAAATGTGAAATGAAGTCTAGTGATACAAAGGAAATTACAAAAAAATGAGAATAGCTTACCTATATAGTGTAAAAGGGATACAGGAATCTGACAAAACAATAATCAGGATCCGGGATCAGAACCCCTCAATGAGACCCCCTGTATAGGACAGAGTATTTTGACAACTGGTATAGAGTAAAAACAGGTAAAAAATTTACTGAATGTATCGTTAGGAAAGAAGCCACTCTAAAAATGAGCACAAATGTTGATCTTTTTAGATCAGTCTTCTTGTTCTTGAAAAAAATATATGTTCTCATTACACATCATGCACATGCCATCATTTAAAGTACATTGTATTTATTATTATGTTATTGTAATTTTTTTAGGTATACAGTCAAGGCATACTGCACGATTTATTGATGCCTCCAGAAACCGTTGACAAATTGTTCCCCAAACTAGATGAACTTATAGATATTCATATGACATTCCTCCAAAACTTACAAGATTTACAGAACAAACGACCTGACCATAGCGTGGAATTTATTGGTGATACTTTAGTTAGACAGGTTAGTTTGGATTGAAAGTCCTGATATTTTAGCTAATCTGTTTTGATATATAATAATGAGAAAAAGAATATAATGAAAGATCAATTGAACGGGAAATATGTTAGTACATTGGAAGTTTCAGAGGGTGAGATAATTGTTTGGACAACAACTTTTTTAATCCCCACCTAGGGGGCATAATGTTTTTCGGTCTGTGCGTCCTTTTGTTTATTTTTTAGTCCCCCCTGTTTTTTCATGAAACTTCAGAAAAGGTGAGATGTTTATAAGAGGGTGGTAAAGGGGGGGTGCTTGCACGGAAAAACGTGAAATAATTTCTGTCAAGAACGTTGCTCGAAAAATAAATACTTAGATGTGAACCTTTTCTGACTGAGTCATTGTCTTCTTGTATATATTAACTCTCTGTTTTACTTGATATTCCCGATTTTGTATACACATTTATGATATAATTGGTTTACGGCTTTTAAAAAAGTATTTTTTGACGATCCCTGCCAAGTATTTGAATTTTATTTGAAAAATACTGAGTACCCAAAATAAGCATTTGAAAATCACGATGCAGGTGAAATTAAATAAGCAGAACACGTTGAACGAGGTACCTGTCTTGCACGATTGAACGTCAAATAAAAAAGTAAAAACATGTTGAACGTCAAATAAAAAACGTTGACCACATTGCACGAAAATAACCCTTTACCACCCTCTTATAATGTTAAAACCCCTATATAGACAGTTCTCAACCCGTAATTGATAATGTTTTTTTTTCTTATTTTAGTTTAATGACGAGTCAGCAGAAAGTATGAAGAAATGTTATGGAGCATTTTGTGCCAATCAAAAAGAATCAGTGCAATTTTATAAAGATCTTCTAATTAAAGATAGAAAATTTGTTACTTTTATACAGGTAAGGTTAAGATTGAAGAATATTTTTCATTTAACTTATCAATATGAATTTTGTAAAAGAAATACGCTGAATTTTCGTTAGTTATACAGCAACCTAACAGCAAAATATTAACCTTACCACGTTAGTTGGTATACGGAAACATTTATACTTCTAAGTATGTCTGGTGAATACAATTGTCCACGAACTAACTATTTGTGTGTCTTGGTTTATATCTGTTATGAGTTCAAGTGTCTGAGTTATATCTGTTTCATGAGTTCAGGGTTTATTTATAAATAAGAACATGTGAAATGAGTGCCAATGATGCTACTCTCTACCTAAGTCACAATGTTTTAAGAAATAACCATAATAGGTCAAAGTACAACCTTCAACATGGAGCCTTGGCTCACATTAAATAGCAAGCTATAAAGATATAAATGAGTTCAAGATCTTTTTGTCTCCTCAAAAAGGCAGAATTTTAAGATCAGTGATGCATCCTTTATTTCTGGTTCATATGTCATTGGATCTTCATTATTTGCACATAATTAAAAAAAACAATCAGATTTTGGTATTCTGTTTTAAGCCTGGTATGCATAGTTTTCTAGTGAATTTATTAAAAAAAAGGGAAGAAGTACAGATATAAAATCACACATGTTGCTCAATACTAAAATCATAGTGAATTGAAAATATTTTTCATACAGCATTCATAACATTGCATTATGAACAACATATTGTGAAGCAAATTTTTAGAAACAGCTTTATTACAATGTAACAACATTTTAACTCATTTACATATTTTGATTATTTCAGAGATGCAGTCATCACAGTTTATGTAAAAAGCGTGATATTCCATCATTTTTACTGTTAGTAACTCAACGTCCAACCAAATACCCAATACTCATAGAACATATACTCAAAAGTACAAAAGGTAAGTCCTATGGGAGCTGTCTTCTGAAAAACTTGGGTTATAATGAATTTAAGGTTACAGCTGATTGCATTGAGTGTGTAGGCAAAGGATATATCTTTGGTTAGCTTGCTTCTATGCTGAACCGTGAAGTCATTGTTAGTTCAGGTAAACTACCCTCCTTTTGAAGTAGCCTAGTCTGACAGATAGATAGATTGGTTATCTGCTGGACTGGTCTATTTTTAAAGGAGGTTAGTTTACCTGACCAAGCAATGATTTCACAGTTCAGCTAACAAGCAAGCTAATCGAAGATATTACATTTGGCTTCACACTCAATGAAATCCGATGTAACCATTGGAAGTGCAAAGACAAGTTTGTTTACTTCATCTAATTGTATTCATAATAAAAAGTACATATATGGTATGAAAAATGATTACTTGTCAAATAGATTTTTGGGTACTACCTCTAAAGTACAGTTTCCAGTAGGTAACTCCCCAAAGGTCACAAGGTAACATTAAAAAAAAAATTCCAGATCACTTTGGTTACTTTAAAGCAATTAAAACATTAAAGTAAAAAGGTTTTGAACATTTTTAAAGGACACAAGTTCTTTTAAGTGATGTGTCAGGTTGCAAGGTTGCCCGCCAAACCCCTCTATGTCTGACTGCAGGTCATATGTGACCATGTTGTACCACAAATGAAGTGAAATCATAAGTATTTCAATATTGATAATGTTCAAATCAGTAGAAAATAGTAAGTCATCAGTCATTTTTTTTCTCAATATGATTATTAAACAATGTTCACTTGCGTCTTTTAAATGAAACCAAACATCTTTTTTTGGAAAGAGAATAATTGTTGGTTTTGATATTTTTGTTGAATTTACATTTTGTAATATTTTTTTCAGATAAGAAAGACCGAGAATGTTTAAGTAAAGCATTACAATTAAGTAAAGAGTTACTTCAAGGAATAGATGAACATGTTGATGCATACGAATTAAAACGAAGACTTTCAGAAATTTACCAAAAATTGGATTCAAAGTCTTTTGCAACATATAAAAACAGAAAATTTAAAAGATCAGATATATATGCTAACCATAGAAGTTTAGTGTATGATGGTCAGGTCCACATGAGAAGTGCTAGAGGAAAACATACAGGTAAGACAAAGGGGGGCAATTAAGAATTATCTCCCTTTTATAAATGCAATAATTATTTGAAAGTATATTGATTTTTGATTGTTTGCTTTGAAAGAAACAAAAACACTTTTAGACACTTAACCAAAATCAATAATAATCATACATTTCTATTCATTTCTAAATATTCTCTTTTTCTAAAAATCTTTTATTAAGCAATGTTGAATTCTTTACTTGGTTTTGTTTTTTGTGTATGGATGTATATTAACAAAATGACTTTTATTTTGCAGAAGTAATATGTGTAGTTTTAACAGATCTTATATTTTTCCTGCAAGATGTCAATGGTAGATATAATTTTCATTCCCAAGATGACAAGGTATGTTTATAGAAGGAAAATATAGCTATAATAATTTATTTCCAGTCTGTGTTATTTGTGCATTTAGAAAACTATTTCTTCCAACAACTCACCTTATTTTGAAAATGTAAAATAATGAAACTAAACAATTTTTATGCCCCACCTACGATAGTAGAGGGGCATTATGTTTTCTGGTCTGTGCCTCCGTTCGTTCTTTCGTCCGTCCGTCTGTGCGTCCGTTCGCTTCAGGTTAAAGTTTTTGGTCAAGGTAGTTTTTGAAGAAGTTGAAGTCCAATCAACTTGAAACTTAGTACACATGTTCCCCATGATATGATCTTTCTCATTTTAATGCCAAATTATAGTTTTGACCCCAATTTCGTGGTCCACTGAACATAGAAAATGATAGTGCGAAGTTCAGGTTAAAGTTTTTGGTCAAGGTAGTTTTTGATGAAGTTAAAGTTACATCAACTTGAAACTTAGTACACATGTTCCCTATGATATGATTTTTCTAATTTTAATTCCAAATTAAAGGTTTAACCCCAATTTTCACGGTCCACTGAACATAGAAAATGATAGTGTGAGTGGGGCATCCGTGTACTATGGACACATTCTTGTTTTTGGGTTATTTCATAGATTTTAGGAGTTTCTGCTGAAATATGATATATTTTACATTTTGGTAATGAAGAGTATCAATTGACGACCTGAAATTCAAACCTGAACTTGACATGACCTATAGCTATAAACTAATCATTTTACTTTCATTATCTCAGTCACAGTGATGCATTCCAACACTAAGCAAAAGGTCATACATAATTGCAAGCACAAGATTGGCCTTAGACCATGTTTGAAGGGGATCAATACTTACATTTTTTCTGCAAAAAACAATAATTATCTTTTCTGTCAGTACATTAGAGTATACTTTCTATGGTATGGGCTTTGCTCATTGTTGAAGGCAGTACAGTGACCTATAAGTGTTAATTTCTGTGTCATTTTGGTCTCTTGTCTCATTGGAAATCATACCACATCTTTTTTATATTTATTCATTTCACAATTATCTTAACAATTTCAAAACATTACAAAAACTGCTGTATAAAGTTTAAAAATTAACATTTTAATTTTCTTTTTCAGTCCTGTGTAATACCTCTCTTTGAACTGCTGGTCAGGGAAAAGTGTGACACTAGAGATAGTCGTGGAATATACCTCATAAGTCATAACAAGAAAAATCCTGAGATGTACGAGATAGTGTGTAACACATCAACAGAAAGACAGAAATGGATATCTATACTACAGAAAGCTGCAACTAACTGTCCCCCGGATTCTGCAGAAGGTAAGAGTTATCTCCCATTTTTATGCTCCTGCTGAAGTGAAGGAGGCATTAACTTTTCCCCTTGTTCGTCTGTATGTCCCAAAATTGGTTTCTATTCTCAACCTTTATCTTTATATGAAAGCTGAGATGTGATATGATTGCCAATGATACAACTATCCAAAAGAGTCCAAATGTACAGATGTTACTTATAATTAAAATAAAATCTTCAAAAGTTGGTCATGAAATTTTTAATGTTCTATTTTACTTTGGAATTAATGCAGTCTTCAGAGCACTTCAGAGAATTTTCTAAAGGTAATAAAAATAATCCAAATTTTAACCTGAAATCAAATTTGAATACTTTATATTAGAATTTATTAATGTTTTTGTAGTGGATGAGGAAGACAGTTTAAGAGAAGAACAAAGACGTCAAACAGAGTCAAGGTCAGCTAAGGTCAACGAAATCATAGGTAAGATTTTATAAGATTATGGATAGGAAATTTAGAAAGTATATAAAAGGCTAATTTTCGTTGTTAAACAAACAATAGTATCTGCTTTAATACTGTCTTGTTCCAGATGAAGTCTATTTCTAATTTTTTTACCCGTATTCTGATAAGCAGGATTTGTTGAACCTGGTTTCTTAATGTTTATTTTGATTTGTTCACATCATGAACATGCATGAAGTGTTTGCCACTGGACTTAAACATGCAACAGAGACCTTTCTGAGAGAAAAGTTTGTTAAAAATTTTTTTAAAAAGATATAAAAATTTTGAGTAATTATGATTTGACAACAGTAGGATTGTAATGTACACTTAATTCTGAAATGTGTTCTTTAAAGTTCTGTTTTTATTTATAAAAATGATTTTTTTTAAACTAGACAATAAAACATATTCTTTGCTTTCGTTTATAGAGCAGTTACATAAAAAAGATTACGATATCAAGCAGATTTGTGATGACAAAAATAGACTAATGGTAGAACTATTAGAAATATACAGCAATAGAGAGGAGAATACATCTCGGGTAAGGTCATTGCCAATAGATAAATATTGATGTCCCTTTTGAATGGCCGTATATATCATTATAAAATAAAAGAATTGCTCTGCTTTTGTATATTGCATGTGGATTTTTAGAGGGGATAAGGGGACAGGGTCCAAATTTCAAGTTTGGTGTTAGTTGAAAACCTTTCTCCCTCTGGAATTTAGTAAAGGAGGTAAATGTAACAAATTTTCATAATTAGTAAAAATGTTTAACCACTTCAGTAACAGGAATAATGTCATATTAACACATAATCAAGTGTCTGTACAGATAACATGCAAAAGTTATAAAAATATTTGAAAATTTTAAACAAATATAATATTTGAATTCTTGTTTGTAGAGACCTGGTTCAATGGAAGATGAAGGCACTGAACATATGGAAGCACTGCAGGCAGCACTTCAAGAAGGTAAGCAAGAGTTATCTTTCTTTAGTTGTTATATTGATATTATTGTAAAGAGATTTGAAAAGCCTATGTAGAAAATATTGTTTTATTATATTTGAACTACTTGTAATAAAAACTAATTTGAATGTATGACTTCCATTTATACTTTGACATCAGATTGATTAAAGATAATTTATCCACCTGTGATGTAAAAATCACCATTTTGTACTTATGTACCTGTATTAAAGGTATCTACTTCAAACAAACATATCTTTGTTATTGTTACATTTTTGTGGTTTGTACAATTATCAAAATTAAAATGAAATTAAAAGTTTGTACCTGTTTTTCAGTTTCAATAACTTCATATTGAAAGTTAGTACTTGTTTTCTCAGTTCAGTGATTGCATATCAAAAGTTAATACTTATATTCTCAGTGTCAACGACTCCGAATTAAAAGTTAGTATTTGTTTTCTCAGTTTCAGTGACTGCATCCCATTTAACCACAATACTACAAGGGAACAATGGAAATGGTTCTCAGCTAAGTCGTCATGTTAGTAGTGTAGGGGAACATTTTAGTAACTCTTACCAAATACCACCAGTGCCAAAACGGGCTGAGACATTTGCAGGATTCGATAGTCAGTTTGAGGTGCCAAAAGGTAATTACAATGTCTCCATAACATGATAAATAATGAGAAGTTAAATTTGAAGAAAAAATAGTGTAAAAAGATGGCATATGTTGAATTGATAATCTTAATGAATGAATTCTTTGTTAAGTCTGATGGTTGAATCTTACAGCAATTTCATAATAGACATTGATATGAATTGTTTGTTTTATTTGATTTAAAAGTTAAAAAACCATTTCCAAAATGGTGGTGTATCATAGGAGCTTCAATGTTGTAGACATTTTGATTGGTCCAGACTTCATTAACGAGGTTGCTGAGACTGTACATGTTAGTTTACAGGGACATAAATTGTGGGGGATGAAAATGTGATACATATTAAACACAAATGCATACTATGACAAATAGATAGCTGCATGACAAATATTTTTTTTCTTTTCCAGCTTTATTACCAAAGAAGAAGCAAATCTCAGAGGCTGAAGAACTTGAAGGTCAAACTTCAAGTAGTTTACAAAACTTAGATAGGGCAGTAGATAGTGACTCAGAGTTATCTCAACTTGCAGATGTTTCTATGGCATCATATAAGGTTAGTACATGTACCTTAGCAAAAAGAGTTTAGAGTAAAAATAGCTATGACACATTATTATGATTAACCAGGGACCTATTTATTTCAACCTACTGTTTTATCCATGACATTAGTTATTATATTTGTACCATGTCTGAATTTGAAAGTAAGATGTTTTCCCATTAATGAAATGCTACTAATAAAAAATTACAGGCTCTCACATGAAAGTGTTGTTCACAAAATCATCCATCTGCATAAACGCCAATTATTGACTCATTATTTTGGCTAAATTCTTTATGAAAGCAATAATAATTAGATGGCCAATAGACTTTATGTATTATATATGGAAGGAAAGTGATGCTAGGACAAATATTTATTAAGAGAAGAGGTCTTCTATCATATAGGGAGCTGATTTTTGTTTGAAAATTGGAAACTGATATTTTCTTCCACATTGCTTAAAATTCTGTGGTTATCCATGAAACAAGAATATCATGAAAAGGGATTTAAAAAAAAACACCTTAAAAAGATAAAAGAAAAAGGGTGTATTGTATAGTTTCATAACTGAACTCTGACAGTCAGTAGATCTATTATATTGGCCATGCAGAACAAAGATAGAAAACTTACAATCAGTGTAAAACTATAAATAATACATAGTATACAATTATATTCTGAAATAGATCTAAGGAAACAGTGTTATCAATGATAATACAGACGAATGTTTTCTAAAAAGTAAACAGACAATATCTCTGACATAATCTTCAATCTTCAAGGTGTATGCTAGTAAGGGGAGATAAGATACAATATGTGCTATCATTGCAGTGAACTTGATATCATGAGTCATATAAACAAATATTCTTTATTTTTTGCAATATCAGCAGAATTAATGGGAATTATTCTTATCTGGAGTTGTGATACTTGTAGATATATTTTTTATAGCATTTTTATCAAAGACAAATGTATTTAGCCACTGATGTGCATAATTGACCTTTATTTGTTTTATATAACAATAAAGTATCTTAGAGGAAGCACTTGAGATATTGATATCAAATCACTTTCAAGTATTTTGACATTAAAAATAAGGTCAATTTATATGATTTTCTCATTAGATAATGCTTTATGGCATATATGAAGTACGATAAGGTTTTGATGCTTCTTTAGAAAATATATTTATAGAAGAATTTGTAAAAAATGAATATTTAGTTGTTTTCAAATTATAATTAAACTGTCGTATTGTAATGTTAACTGTTATGTTATTATTTTCACAATAAAATATGGTTTACACTAAAATATTATACCTAATGATACTATCCCCTTTTACAGCATATTGAACATGATGACTCTATGGACAGTAGCAAAGTGTATGATAGATACAGTAGTGATACTGGTTCCTATGGTGATATGTCTGGTTCCTCTACATATTCAACGTGGGTGTCAGGTGACCATGTCCATTCAATAGCCCAGCTCTCAAGATCTCTTCAAAGCATTGTAGTAAGTTTAATAGTCCTCATTCAATAACAGATACAAATATTTTGTCACCTTCTGTAAGGAGAGTTCAGTGTGATTATCCATTACAAAAATGGAGATGCAAGAAAACTAGAAAAGACATTTGAAAGTTGTCATAGGATGATAATTTGTAATCATTGTGTTTATATTGATCATTATTTAGTTACAAATTTTAACACAAGTCCTGAAATATATCGCATATGTTGCTTCACAAAACAAAAACAAGTTACATGATGATGTTCCAGACTTTAAACATTTTTTTTGAAATTGGGACTCTGCAGAGTACGGGATAAGTGAACAATATCCGAAAGAAATAAATGACAGGCGCAAAGTACTATGGCCTTACTTTAAAGAAGCTAAACATCAACGGAAAAAGGTGTATCTTAAACGAGACAAACTTTTTATAGATGGTACCGAGTTTATAGTCCCAGACGACGAAAACGAACAACCGACAAATAGAAAACGTAATACACAACAGACGTATGAACAGCAAGGGGCTAAACCTAAGAAGACCCAAAGAAGACCCCATGATGGACATTCACGACCAGATCATAAATAGGTGAACCATGGAGGATCAGCTGATTGTAGTAAACGTGACTACTCTAGTGGAACTGACGACCTCTCGTGCAATGAAAAAACTCATACTGTACATAAAGATTATAATAACATTTGTCTTTTATCTTTAAATGTATGCGGTATTAAACAGAAATTGTTATATCCAGAATTTGAATCACTGTTAAATAATTATGACATTCTATGTTTAACAGAAACTAAATTAGATGACCTTGATGAAATACAATGTAATGACTTCATATTTCATCATAAAAATCGAAAGAAATTTATTAACAAATCAGGTGGTATTGCCCTTGGGTATAAAAGTTATTTGGAAAGTTTTATCAAACCAATTACAACCGACTGTCAATTTGTACTTTGGTTCAGTATCGATAAAAAAGTTTTTGATTCACCGGAAAATGTTATATTTGGTATTGTTTATGTACCACCTGAAAATAGTTCATACTCGTCGGTTGAGGCATTTAATGATATTGAAAGAGAATTTCATAAATTTAATGAAAATACAAACCTGATTTGTTTAGTTGGAGATTTTAATGCTCGAACGGGAAATTTAAGAGATTATATAGAAGATAATGATACAGAAGATTATTTTGTCAATAATGTTATAGATATCACAGAACTTACTGATACTAAAATTTTAGACGAATTGTGTATTCCAAAACATAGAAATAGTCCTGATTTAGTTGTCAATAATTTTGGGAGAAAACTTGTAGATTTTTGTAAAAATAATAATGTATTTATATACAATGGCAGAATTGGAAATGACAAAGCTGGGAAATCAACCAGCAAAAACTTGAGTGTAGTAGATTATGCCTTGAGCACAGCTCATTTATTGAAATTTGTAAAACATTTTGAAGTACTAGAATTTAGCAAACTGTACTCAGATATTCATTCGCCACTCTCACTTGTTTTAGGAGAGATTAGGCCTGAATGTATACATCAAAACGAATGTGATAGAAACATTCCAGTAAGAATTAAACCATGGAAATTTGAGAAATCATTGGATTTTAAAAATAATATTGATCTTTCACGAGTTGAAGCAGTTCTAGAAAATTTAGACATTTTGAATACAAATACGACGGATATTCAGAAAGACAGCGTGAATCAAGTTGTACAAGAAATTTCTAATATACTTTTAGAATCTGCAAAAAATTCTCTTGGTTTAACTTGCGGAAAGCAAAATTCTGAAAATTCTAAAAAGCAACCAAACAAGTTATGGTTTAATTCTGACTGTTATAAAGCTAGAAAAGAGCCTAGGAGAGCTAAGCGGCTATATAAACATTATGGTTCAAATGTATTTAAACATAGAGTTAAAATATCTGAAATGTATTATAAAAATATTATGGATGAAAATATAATTAAATTTAATCGTGATATGCGTAAAAAGATGAAATATATGAGAGTAAAAAATTCGAAAGAATTTTGGAAAATCCTTAATCAAGATAGAAAAAGAGAGAAATCAAAAATTTCTCTGGAAACATTATTCCATTTTTTTAAAGATCTGAATAAAAACAAGCATGACAAAAGAGAAGATTTTAGTATACAAAATAACATGGATCCAGAAAACTCCAATGACATTTTAAATGGGAAAATTACTAAAGATGAGATAAAAAAAGCTGTAAAAAATGCCAAAAATAATAAAGCACCAGGAGAAGATAAAATAATTAACGAATATATTTGTTCTTCTTTGGATAGTATGATAGATATTTATGTTCAATTATTTAACTTAGTTTTTGATTCAGGTATTTTGCCTGAAGCATGGCTTATAGGTCACATGATACCAGTATACAAAAACAAAGGAGACAAGATGAATCCTAAAAATTATAGACCTATTACATTGTTATCTTGTTTAGGAAAAGTTTTTACATCCATTTTGAATGATAGATTAAATATTTTTATAGAAGAAAATAAATTATTACATGAAAACCAAGCTGGTTTTAGGCATGGTTACTCAACAAATGATCACATATTTGCATTGTATGCATTATTTGAATTACTCTCTCTCAGAAAGAAAAAGCTACACTGTGCATTTGTCGATTTCGAAAAAGCATTTGACTTTGTTCACCGTAACTCATTATTTTTTAAGCTTGTTCATACAAATATTACTGGCAAATTTTTAAGAATTATACAAAATATGTATGAAAATGTAAAATCATGTATTAAACATAACAATGAAACTTCGGAGATCTTTTTCTCTGAAATTGGAGTAAGACAGGGAGAAAATCTATCGCCTGTATTATTTTCACTATATTTAAATGATTTGCAATCATATTTAGAAATAAAAGATATTAAAGGTTTAGAATCTATCAGCAAAGATGCTGAAAACGAACTTACAGTGTATTTAAAAATATTTTTGCTTTTATATGCAGATGACACCATTTTATTAGCAGAATCGGTTGAAGATCTGCAACTTATGCTTGATAATTTTTCACAATATTGTCTCATGTGGAAACTTAAAGTAAATGTAGAGAAAACTAAAGTTTTAGTTTTTTCAAAAGGCAGGATGTCAAAACACACAAAATTTTATTTGAATAATAATGAGCTTGAAATAGTTAAAGATTATAAATATCTTGGTATATTCTTTTGTAAAAGTGGATCATTCTTGTCTACAAGAAAGTATCTAAAGGAACAGGCAACTAAAGCTATGTTTGGATTATTGAAGAAATGTAGAAGAAATAACTTATCTATTGAATGTCAAATTGATTTGTTTAAAAAATTAGTAGAACCTGTAATATTATATGGATCAGAAATTTGGGGTTTTGAAAATTTAGATGTTCTTGAAAGTATACAGTTGCGATTTTTTAAAATTATATTGCACTTGAAGCAATCCACACCCAACTTTATTGTATATGGTGAGCTAGGAATATTTCCTATATCGATACAAATAAAGATACGTATGATAAATTTCTGGTGTAGACTTGTTAGAGGAAATGAAACAAAATTTTCATCCTTATTATATAAATTGTTACATGTTTACTACACAGATTATGGTTATGAATCTAAATGGTTAAAGTTTATAAAGAATATTTTAGATGATTGTGGTATGTCAAATGTTTGGCAAAACCAAACTATTTTTTCGTCATTATGGATTTCAAAGTGTATTGAACAGAAACTTAAGGATCAATTTATACAATTTTGGTATTCAGAAATGTTCAAGTCTCCTAAGGCATTGTGCTATAGATTATTTAAAACTCATTTTTGTTTTGAAAAATATATCTCAGAGTTATCACCCTATTATATGTACATCCTTTGTAAATTTAGATGTGGTAGTCACAGATTACCGGTCGAGACCGGGAGATGGCGCAATTTGCCAAGAAGCGAAAGAGTGTGCTCTCTGTGTGACTCTATGGATATCGGTGATGAATACCACTATATAATGACATGTAGCTACTTTATCAATGAAAGAATAAATCTGCTTCCCCCTTTTTGTCACGAAAATGTTAACATTTATAAGTTTGAACAGCTATTTGCTTCCAACAATGTAATTGTATTAGAAAAACTATGTAAATTTATTAAGAACGTCCAAGAGAAGGTCGTTCCTCCAGGTTAGAACTTCTTAGTATCACTTTATATATGTATATGTAATTCACACATGCTATATAAGTTTGTATAATTGTTAATATGTATATGTTCTCTGTAACAATTGTTTTAAGAGAATAAAGTATATTCTTGTCAAAAAGTAAAAGTAATTATCTTAATTAAATTTTATCAGTTTGAAATGACTTCAAGAATCATACTAAATTAAAGGGGGTATGTTGATTTTATTTTGTTGAATGATTTGTCAGTTGACAATGTAGTGAAAATTATTTACAAGAATTCTAAAGATAATGGGGAAAATTGTTGATTGAATGATGATTGCTTTACACCACATTAGCATCAAAAGGCTTTATCACAGTAATCAATGGAAAAATGTAGTACCATGTGAGAAGCTGTGAGGTTGATTTTTGTTTTGATAAGGTTGAGTTAGTTAATTTTATGATCCTTTGTTCAAAGATGCAAAAGAAAGTCGTGTTTCAAATTGACATGTATAGGTTTCCATTTGTACTTTAAGACCAAAGTGCAATGGCCAATCGGTGCAAATTATTACAAGCTTATTGTATTACTATTTGACAAGATTGTATCTTTCTGGGTCTCACCCTGTGCAAATCTATTGCTTTAAAATATGACTGACATGCTTGTCTGATAACATTCAATATTCAACTAGGTAAAACATGATCTGATTGATGTTAAACTAACATGGACAGTTTTCATTCATAAATTCCGTGTATTGCTTATTTTATTACATAACTTTGAAGCATATCAATTCAATCAAGGTTAAATTGTCAGTGTAAATTAGACGAGTGAAAATTATTGTTAATTTCTCGTAAAGTTTTAAGTATGACTAAGTTTGCGAAATTTCTTATTTATTCATCCCTAAGTAACACATAAATTATAAATATATGAGAAATGGAAACCACAATGGAATTGAAAAAGGACATTTATTCATCTGGAATGATTAGAATTATGAAAGATAGATGGCACATGGTACATAAATCTAACATTATCAGATGGATTTCATACCTGGTAAATTACATAATCTGATATTTTCGTGTCAAAACGTGAGAAGTGCACCGATATAAATTAGTACAAGGATACCTTTAAGACACAGTTATAATTTTTATGATCTTGTTAAGAATGAAGGCTCAATGTGAAAAAGAAGATTTTATCAATTTTATCTTGATTTTGAATCTTTTAAAAGTATATTAAAATGTTGTCTGTTAATAGATAAAGTGTCTTTCAAGTCCATATCAATTAACCCAGAAAATATTATTTATAGACATACATTTGATGTTTATAGTAAACTATGAACTATTGTCATGTTCATTCATGCTGTTAAAGTACATTTGTAACTTATATTGCGTTTTGTCAGGCCATTTTATCTAGACTTTTGTTAGGGTCATTTTGTGCCATTATTGTTCAGAACTATTTGTACTTTTCAGTCTTTTGTCATTTAGATATTAAATTACACAGATGATTCTATCATATATTATGTCACCAAGTCATTAAAACAATATTTTTTCTTACAAAAAGCAGGAAGAAAACCATAAAGAAAACCCCCAAAAAATTGTTGCTGGTATTATTTTTTTTTATGCCCCACCTACAATAGTACCTACAATAGTAGAGGGGCATTATGTTTTCTGGTCTGTGCGTCTAGTCGTTTGTTCGTCTGTCCAGTTTCAGGTTAAAGTTTTGGTAGAGGTAGTTTTTGATGAAGTTGAAGTCCAATCAACCTGAAACTTAGTACAAAAAAAAAATGTATATATGTTCCTTATGATATGATCTTTCTAGTTTTTATGTTAAGTTAGAGTTCTGAATTTCGCGGTCCACTGAACATAGAAAATAATAGTGCGAGTGGGGCATCCGTGTACTGGGGACACATTCTTGTTTATTTTTTTTTCAATATTTACTTATAGCCAAATCTATTCCTAAGTCATATTTTGAAATTTAATTTACAGATTGGAGTACAAATTCATATTTTAAAATACTTTTTTTTATTTTTTAGCATTTAACAGAGAAACAAGTGACAGCAGTAGAGAGTCTGAGGGCACAACTGGCTGAGGCAAACGAAAAAATCAATAATTTATCAGCAGAGGTTCACGATAGAAAAGGAGGACTGAGACATAATCAATTAGAGGAACTTCGTAACTTACAGGTGGGTTCAATATATCTGAGGATGTCAATTGTCAATCATGGCATAAGGGAAAATGGTGGTTCCTGGATTGCATATTTTTCGAAGAAATTTATTCAGTCTTTCTTTGTACAATTTGAAAATCCTAAATGTTTTTCTAAAAAAATAAGATCTAAAGATTTCTACATGAAATTTGTAAGTATACTGAAAGAATAGATAGCAAAATTGTGCATAGCAGGAGCCAAGTCTAAATGTAGTTTAACATTGCAAAATATACATTGACAACTCAACATGTTTTAGACATTTCATTTCATTTAAACACACTTTTGTAGTTGTCGAAGACTCTGGTCCCTCAAGGCAAAGATTTTATCTTTTCACAAATAATCTCCAAAAAAGTTAATGTTGGAGTCTTTTTAAGAGTTACATAATGAATCAATTAGCTCTTTCTTTTAAAAGCTAACGGTAATACATGTCCATCACTTGTGGTTGTGGTTGACATTGTAATTGAACATGGGGATAAAGCTACCACTTGTATATGCTCAGGTATATGTACTTAAAATTGGTCAGAATTATTGAGTTAGTTTTAGACATCAAATTTGATTCATTATGTTTTCAGCTTTCAATTGTTCCTTAGATTTTCATGAAATATATTTTTTTTTAAAAACAAGTTTTCAACAAAAATATCTGGAAGTTATCAATGGATTTGCAAAAGGATCTTTTTCAGTGCTGATTTTTTGTTTGTTTCACTTCAGGAAGAGGTAAGGAGAGACAGACAGAAACTTGAAAAAGAAAAGGAGAGAGAAAGAATGGTGATAGAACATGAAAGAACAAGTATTGAGGAAGAAAGGAAGGAGCTAGAAAAGAAAGAAGTAAGTTTTAGAACCCTTTAAAAAGGAAAATAAAACAACACTATGGGTAAACAAATGGTGATTTTTCAAATGAAAAAAGGAAAATATTTGTTGAATTAGTTTTATATTTTTATGAAAGAACAAGGAAAATGTTTGAGTCGTTGAAAATTTTAATTTTGTTACATCTGTACACATAAAATCCACAAAAATTAGCATCTAAGAAAAAAGCCAAATCCTTAGTTGATCCAGCTTAATGCTAGCATTAATTTTTTTTCCGAACCAAAGGTTTTTGATACTTTTGAAAATTTTGACATTCGTCTTTTTATATGGTTCTTTAATGCATTTATCTTATTCTTACAGTCTGAACTTCAAAATCATAGAGATGACTTGAAGAGGAAGAAAGAAATGTTACAAAGGCAGCAAGACTTGTGGGAGGAAGCACATCATATGTCGAAAACTAATAGTTCACCTGGAATGACAAATAATGATGTAGAAACTCGACCAGATAAGGGTCGAAGTTCACCTGCAAATTTAGAAAATAACAATTCTCATCGGAGATCAGCCTCAGCAGATTTTTGTCAAATGATTGAAAATGACATGGAAAACTTACGACAAGGACATTTAAAGACAAGTAGACGTGGAACGGATGTTTCAAGATCAGACTCTAGAGCATCTATTCCTAATTCTAGTTTTACATCAAATAAGATGAACTTGCCTATTCATTTAATTAGTGCTAAAAATGAACAAAAAGTGAACCCCATAAATCCACAGCAGATTCCCACTAAATTATTATCAGGACAAAGTTCAGCGTCATCTTTATCGCATAAACTGCCATTTAAACTGGCGAGTAGTAATAGTGCTAGCTCCCTGCCCTCACAGGGAAGCAGTAGTCAATTACCCACAAATGCCAGTAGTTCTAGTCTGAACCAAAAATCTTATACCTCAAATCGTGGAAATACAAAACAGCCAGCAGCACCATCACAGTTGATGGGTGTGATGAAACTGGCTCAGCCTGGTGGCTCAAAAGCAAAATCTCCAGGTTCTAATATGTCATCAGATGGAAAACAAGGATCTCCCAAACCAGACCAAAAAGGAAATAAATCAGATGGAGTCATATACTTTTAACAGGAATTGTAAGTATTTGTTTAAAGCATGCCATTAGATGTGAATCAAGCAACAATCAGTCATATATATAACGTGACGGTACCTAAATTGCACCTATTTTGACAGTTTTTTCATCTACGTTTTTTTATGATAAAGTCAAAAATGTCCATTCTGTGTTTACTTTGTAGCCGTATCCTTCTTTATTATAAAGGTACACCAATTTGATTTTTATTCATATGGAATCATAGAAAAATTGGTCTAAACTGACCTCCAAATCATCAATGATTCTGAAATGAGGAGTACCCAAATTGCGTCCATGCTTAAATTTACATCGTCAAAAGTCTAATAACAGAGCTTTTGTTTAATTTCTTCAAATATTTTGAACAATTGGATATTAGTCCATGCTTACTATTCATTATTTTTTAAATGATACTTGTAACACATTGTATTTGCTCATTTTAAAAAGATGACGTTTTGATGACGTCGCATGGCGACGTTTCAGTACATTTTGCTTTTTCAGTAAATACTTCATCTGTTGATAAATACTGTGAACGTTTTGTGCATATCTAAATAGTTTTACCTATGTTGCAAGATGTGCTTAGTATCAAATCATAAAAATACAAATTGTTTAGTCTCTATGAAATCTTGTAAGATTTTCGCTGCTAGTTTTGCTAAATAGGTGCAATTTGGGTACCGTTACGTTAGCTATCTCAGTTGTTGTAAGGTAGAATTTCATTAAATTTTCTTACACATTTCACAAATAAAAATTCGACAGCAATTTTTATTAGACTTGTGTATATATTATATTTTATTGTTTTTGTATTGCTTGCCTCATATGTCAAAAGAATTTGATACTTATGAAAGGTAATCAATGTTAAATTTTTGTGGTTTTGTCAGTTTATCAGATATGCTAGTAGGGTTCATATATATGATATTGACCTTAATTTTATGGTTCATTGGTCAATGTGTAGGTTTTTTGTGGTTTTGTCAGTCTATCAGATAGGATAAGCAGTAGGTTAAGGAAAATTACACATCAGATTTTGATTACATTCTATACAAGGAAATATTATGTTGCTATACAATAAATGCTTTTGTTGTAAGGATAGTCACACTTTTTATTTAAATGGACACCATTGTTTACTGGGTTTTTTTCTTTCTATTTACAGAGATGTGTGGAATAGTAAACATAGTAAATGTAGCAGCATTAGAAACAGGGATGCAGAGCAGTTTAACTGACTCATGTTAGATATGTATTGGCTTGTTGAGAAACATGTGATATTAGACATACATATATTATGTTATGTCAGACCCGAATGTGACAAAAGTCTGCTTACCAATTATTGAGTGTAGTTACAGCAGACGACAGAATATGTTAATCTCAAGCTTAAATCATGCTGGACATGATTTTGCTGTTTGTGTTCACTGATATTGACTTAAACAGCATTTATTTTACATCATTGTGATAATTTAATCATGTAACAATAGTAACCATCTAAGGGAGGTAATGTAGAGGTTTTATGTGCCATATATATTTTCAATTTTGTTTCAAAAATGAAAAAAAGTTTGTTTGGTTTTTTTAAGTAAGCAACTTTTCATCAGTAGGATTGTAAGAATATGTTAAAATTATAAATAGTTTTCTTGTCTTGTCAAACATCATATTGTGCAAGCTAGATGTTTGTAAATTGTAGAATCTAATTGTAAATTTTCAGTTTAATAATTTTGGATTTTTATTTTTATAATCACAATTAGAGAGTATTTTTCTTTAAATAAAATGGTAAAAAAAATAAGGTAAAATTATATTTTGAGAAAAAAAAAATAGTTTCACAAATATATAAATATATATATATTGATGAGTCTATGAAATATGATTTTTAGAGGAGAAATAGTTGAATGAAAGGGATTTTTTTTAAGAATGAAAAGTCAAATTTTATGACAAATACTTGTTTAATATAGGATTGTTGATTTTTTATAAACACTTTGTAGCAACTGGTTTGCACATTGTTTTATTGTAAGTACATTAGGCATTTAACAAATTAAACAGAAATATCACACTGAATTTACTAAATCTCATGTAAAAATTGTTCAAATTAAACAAGGACATAAAATTTCCCAGTATGAATTTTGATGACAATTTGTCAGCCTTATGACTAATTTTCTGATATGCGACAGAATAAAAAAATAAATCAGAAACATCAAAACATATTCATAAACAAATATGTTTATAAAGTCAGGTGATAAATTGATAAAAAATTGGGTTAATTCCAGATTTGACATTCCTACCACATGAAGTTAAAAAAAATGTTTTTATGGTTTTGTTTTTTATAGAAATTTTGGATGTGCAGCAGTATTTTTGTTTTGAATAGTAGATTTTTTGATAAATTTAATTTCAGTGTTGATTGTTAATATAAAAGTGCTAATTCACTAAATGTTGTTGCAGGAATTAATCAAATTTGATTGGATGATTTGTTCTCGGGTACTACTTTTCATAAACATTCCATTTTTCATGTTTTGCCTCATTTTCATTTTCATTTTCGTATTTTTAATGATTACATATGAAATTTAATTTTGAACGTTGAAGAATGAAAAAAAACATGCTTTTCAGTAATTTCCTTAAACTTAAATAGATATTTTATAAACTTTGATTTTTTAATTGTACGGTACCCGAGAATTAGCCAATACAAAACCAGTTTTGGAAAATCAATTGTCACGGAAAAAAAATCATAAAGCAAGATAACTTCTTAAGTAGACGAGGATTGGATTTAAATTCCAAGGATTGAATCATGTTTCTGATTTTCTATGTACATTGTAGGACATAGATTTATTTATTTTTTTCTGAAAAAAAAATGGCCAAAAATATTTATAGGAATCATGAGAAAGTGTATTTGCTAGATCGAAGTGTACAAAGTATCAGGGATAACATTTCATTTGTAGGTCAATATTTGTATTAAATTGTATATTTTTGAAAAATCAGTATCTCCTCTAAAACATCCATGAAAGATGCTTGACATCAAATATATGATACTGATACTGTGCAATGTAGAAAGGCTTATTAATTACCAAACTTTACATGTATGTAAATACTCAAAACTACCAGAAGTAATTCACCATTTCAGAATCTAATGCATTCTGGGTAAGATTTTCAAAAGATTACACCAAAACATTGTGATTGGCTAACAACTTGTAAACAATGCAAAATTCAACCAATGACATGTGTTATTTTCATTTTGGGATACAAAAAATGAAATTACCCATAATCCTTTAGATTCTGAATTGACAAATTGTGCTTGAAGACAAAGAAATTCATCATCTGTAAACAAGATAACAGATTGTTAAACATTTGAGATAGGAGAAGAAATGTAATTTACCAAACTGAAAAATTCGGCAGAAAATCGAGAATGAATTTTTGAAATTTTTTAAACATATTGTTTAGTATTATTTAGTTTGACTTACTAATGAGAGAAATATACGTAAAAAGTATATCAGTTAAATAATATGACTTTAATATGTGCTAATTTTTTTTTATACTAGTAAAACTGTTCATATCATCTAAGTTAATAGATATTACTTAATTTATTACTATAGCAATAAAAGCATTATTGTTTATTATTTATTGATTTAGGATTATTGCGAAATAGTCTGAGTAAATATATGAGTAATTTGTATTTTTGGAATAATAGCAATTTATGAATTTGCTCTAATTATTTGGTGTGAATCACTAAATAAGGACTTGTAAATCTGAATGTCCAGATTATTGATCTTGATTGTTAATGGTGTAAATACCTGATATTAACCACTTTCGTGACCCTTACTTTTGGGTTGATTAATTAACATTGTTATTTTCTCATGATAACTTTATACATTTTATTATTAAATGATTAAAAATATTGGTTTATAGTAAAGGTGAAGAAACAATTATGTCTTATTTATTTTCTTCGTGGTTGAAATGTTTCGTACACTAACAATTCATACCCTTGATTCAGCAGACTTTTGAACTTATGCAAGTGGAACATGGAATCATCAAATACTTACCAATACTATCAGACTTACTACTATTGATTCATTTATTTTCATGGATATTTAATTTCATGGTTTTGCCAAATAATTCCTTCAAAACTACATAAAATTTTTACTTGTAAAAATAAGAGGATTTGGTCAGATTACCAATGAGACATATCTTCACCAAAGACCAAAAGACACAGAAATTAACAACTATAGGTCACTGTGCAGCCTTCGACAATAACCAAAGCCCATATATACTGTATAGTCCGCTATTAGTTGAACACTTAAATTTGTGAATCACCTTTACCCACATAATCAATAAAATTTGGTATCATACATATGTATAATGAATCCACAGTACTTCAAAGGCAACCTACACATAATTTGTAGAAATAAGGGAATTTGGTAGAATTACTAATGAAATACTATCCACCAACGGCGAAATATGTTAACAAATACATTTCCTCTAGCCTTCAACAATGAGAAAACTCTTTTTTTTGTCTTTTAAAATTTTACCAGTATATAATGACACAGATGTTCATTTGAACAATTGATAATTGACTGCCCTATTCCTAATTGGTGCAAGCACTTGGTATATACAAGCTGATGTTGAACCCATGTTTTATGGTGCACTAGACCTCACACATATGTGTCAATTTTAGTTATTATTCCAAGTTGCAGATAATTTTGTATTGATACATATCACAAACAAACACATTGTTCTCATTAAGATATATAAGTGTTCTTGTATGTTATATTCTAATATAACCTCTGGTTATACCATATTTTTTTGCACCTGCAAACTTGTAATTGTAATATTACTGAACGTTGATGTTGGTTACAAAACAGGGCTATAGGAAGTACACCACTAATAAATGGCCCCATTGCTTTCTATGTTAAATTCCTCAATTTCGAGTGGTCACAGCTCTTTTATCTTAAGTTCAAATAAAGTGACAATCATTGCATGTCAAAGCAACAGCTTCTGGTGTCCTGTACTGAAAAAAATCAACATACCTTACATGGCATATAAGAAAGAACTGGTTCCCGGAACTTCGGATGTACCAAAACAGGTACTTCCGATCTGACAAAAAGGCAAAATGTACCCTCCTTTTTAAATTTCATGCCATTTTTTTATTATTCAAATTTATCAGTCAAAAATTGTTCTGCAATGATCACCAGTCATGCAGCTTTCATTTGATACCAAAATTAATAAAATATTCTAAATATTTTGAAAGTTATGTCCATGCGTAGGAACTATTTTGTGTTAAATATGTACTACTTTCTGGTATGTGCTTTCTGGCCGGTCCTGAATTAGTGGTGTTACACCTATAGAGTAGTATAGGTGCAGCTATTTCATGAATTACATGACATCTAAAATTAAGAGAATGGATTATCATGCATGATCATTGTATCTGATATTTTTTATTACTAGATACTCTGTGCACTCTGCAATTATATCAAAGACATAATAATATATCTTTCTTAGCCCTAAAGAAACTTAAGTTTTTCTAGGCTATCTACTTGAGTAGAGAATTTTCCTGAAAAATACTGTCCAAATATTTTTAGGTTTCTTTCCCTCTAAAAATCAATACTCTAAAGTCTGTATCTAGAAAAAGCAATTACTGTCGCCAATGATAAAAATAATGGTATTTTGCATCTAAGTCTTAAATTTTATGGTCAAAATGTACCTGTATTTGTACTGGTTTCATCTCAGACGACACATATATATCAGGTCTGATATAAACCACAAGCTGAGACTTGATTAACACTTAGAAACTACAACCCCAAAAAAATAAAACAGTTATCATTTCCTGCAGTAGCTAGACTACAAAAAAGTACAATTAAGCCTCAAAAATGATGTCTGAATAAGTAGTCATTATACATAGCTGTGCATAGAATAGCATACAATATATCAATGAACAACTGACAGACTAGTGCATTAAATTTGAGATCAAACAGGGGATTAAATGGCAGTCAAAACTGCACTACATGGATAACAATATTTGCACTAGTAGAGCAAAAAAAATTAAAAGTGGAAAGAGTAGAAATTCTTTGAATTACAGGGCATATAACGAACAAAATACATTTAAAGACAGATTGGACAGTGCATTGCAGAGGATAAACTGAACAGTGCATTGAAGAGGATAGACTGAACAGTGCATTAAAGAGGTAAAACTGAACAGTGTATTAAAGAGGATAGATTGAACAGTGCTTTAAAGAGGATAGACTGAACAGTACCCCAAAGAGGATAGACTGAACAGTACACCAAAGAGGATAAACTGAACAGTGCATTTAAGAGGATAAACTAAACATTGCATTAAAAAGAATAGATTGAACAGCCTATTAAAGAGAACAGACTAAACAGTGCATTTAAGAGGATAGGATGAACGGTGATTTAAGGTAATCGGTACAAGGAATGCAATGAACGACTTTTATAATTGTGCACTGAATGACAGACCAGGATAGACTAAAATGATGTATATCTCTATATATGTTGCTTAATATCAAAAGATGTATTGCATCAGTGTCACGGAGATGATTTGATTACTGACTTACTTGGACTGCAGATAATGATTTTCCTGTAGTTTGTGAAATAATGATACCAATAAATAAAATTTGATCCAGTAAATTGCAGATTATATTGCTCTATCAAATTGATTATTCGTAAAATTAATCATACCCGATGATTGTATGTTGTTGGTAAATCATTTATAATCGAGATATTGCCTTTAATTTATATAAAAACACTACGTCTCTTCCAAAATGTTGGTACAACATATTGTGAAGAAGTTATAATTCAAGTGTCGCTTACCAGGATTTATATGCGCATCTTAAACACTGGATTCACTTACCAACATTGTGACTGAAATCTCTTTTTTGCTAATTGTGTCTTGCTGGTCGATATTTTTCTGTAATCAATTTCTATGTCGTTCATATTTTCCCTAGAATAAAGAAAGGTAAAAATCGCCATATAAGAGCAATTACACATAACTGTCTATTTCGGTTTTGCAGACTTATTTGTAGATCTTGACTTGACTTTTGAAGATCAGTGTTGTGTTAGCAGTGTTTCTATACGAACAAAGTTACCACTCAAAAAGCAAAAAAAAAAAAAGATAAACATCATCATTCAAGGGTAATAACTCCTATAAGGTATGACTAACCAGCAATGTAATTGTTCTCTATTTGCTTTTTAATTGAACATTTCAATAGAAAGAAATTATTTAAATTTCTTGTATGCTCCATGTAGCCTATAAAAATGTATTATTGTACTACGATGAAAATTATCAACATCACATCAAAGCAAAAATCAACCTACAAGAAAGACTATAACATTGCGTGTTCTCCTGTGTAACTAATTAAAGAATAATACAACACTCGAGAAAATACAACTATGTTTGCTATCCTGAGAACTGCCTGTTGTCTGTGCAAAGATTCAGATGTCTTCATGTCTAGTAAACACTTGAAGAGGTTATTATGTTTTAACCATTAGCTGATTTTCTATCCCTAAAATAAAATACCAATAGTCATTAGTATATGGTCAGTTTTCTTTCTTGTCTCCCAAATTAATTTTACTGAATTGGAAAAAGCAAGGATTTGTATAGTGCTATATACAAATCCTTGAAGAAAGTGAACCAGCAAAACCATTAGTAACATCACACACTAAATAGGTATCTCACATGGAACAGTAATTAAATTAAATTAACATCGCATCAGTAAAACACGTCATCAGCTATTGAGTTTTTGATGGTAAAATCGTGCATGCTATAATAATTCCTGGTAATGGAACGAAGAAAATCTTGTATACGCTGTGAGTACAAGATAAAAGCGTTTCTCTTAGGTGACATGTAACATTTTGACTGTACTTTCTTATTACATGTTAAATATTTAATTAAAAGTAGATTTTCTAATTGGACTGCACCTGAGGCTGCAAGTAAAACAGATGTTTGATCTTTTTTGCTTCAGAGACCATAAAGCCGCGAAAAGAAGGAGAAGCAGACGTTATTATGACACTTGAATGAAGCACGTAAGATGTTACTCCCTATTTTCTGTACTGCAAAACTTATTTACGACTGCTGCAGATCAATTTTACTGAAAATATTGAGAAATGTGATACGTTGATGAATATCCAGGAATTTAGAAAAGTAGAAGATATTTTTCTTTGAAATCATTTTAATCATGTTTGCGAGATCTTAAAACGCCCATCTTTTCCCTCGCCTTTGATTAGAACTACTTTAGTGGAACATTCTGCAGATTTTTGCCGTACACTAATTGTTTTTTTTTTAATTGTTATTAATAGGACTAGATTTTACTTGCCCGAAGTCCAAGATGTTGATGGATTCAGCAGACGACCGAAATCAACACAAAAAAAGTCTAAAAGTCCTAAAACCTTCATAAATTAAAAATCACTCAAATCTATGCAGCACAGAGAGCTCGACAATATACGTACTATCCATTAGTTTGTTATTTACAGTTCGATGGTTCGGGAGGGGGCATGATACAGAAGAACATATTGAAACCTCGTCTTTTGGTCTCGGGTGGTAAGGCGATTAAAAAAATTTTTTACAAAGGCGGATACAGGATTTTAGAAAATTTTCGGCGATTTCTTATAATATATCTACTATATCGCGAAAAAGATGCGATTTCCTTCTTTTTTTTGCGATCAATGGGGGAGCAAATACGACCTCTATGCTCCCTTCCCTGGATCAGCCACGGTTTCATATTGTTAATGCAATTTGAAAACTTGTAAATTATGAATACGGATATTTATAAACAAGTTACCAACCCTTTTATCAAAAGTTTACGTCGCACGGTTATTCCTACCAAGATCATGGTGTCTAAAGCTACTCCAAAATACTCTCCTTAAAGCTGGGGTCACACATTCACGATTTTTACTGCCGTCCTTGACAGGACAATTCCCGATTAAAATTTGTCAAAAGTCTGATCAAGATCCTGTGAATCGTGAATGGAAATTCAAACTATAATTAAAATTTGTAAAACAAATAATTTAATCACGACAACAATCAGATATTGTTCAGGAAGCGTCGATATTCAACCGTTTCCAATCGAATTTATCCCGATAATCCCGTTCTCAATCCGCTTCTAATCCAATTTGTATCTTTCGCCTGGTAAAATTCGACCGAGTCTGTCACGACTGCGTCCCGATGCTACCGAATGCAATCCGACAGAAATCAGACAGTGACCAGACTGACGGAACTTATCCGTTCTAAAGCTGTCGGCATACTCGGGATGATCAGGCACTGTAGGAACGTAATCCTATCACGGTCCGCTCTATAGACTATCGCATTGCAAACGGCTTTGTTTGGTCTCAGTCGTAATGTATTCTGTAATTGTCGGGACTCTGACGTGGGTATCATTGACGAATTTCGTATTAATAACGGGACTGTTCCGGAACGGTTTCGGCAAAAACGTTTCGCAATCGACAAGATCTGGATGCAATCTGGACTCAATCGGCAGAAAAACAGCTATGAAAAATTTCTCCAGATTATTCCCGTTTCACAGGACACCGTCCAGAATACACAGAACATTGTTAGGATTTTGATCCGATACAGCAGAATCTGTCACGACATAGGCACGATTGTAATCCGACTAGACAAAATCGGCTGAGTTTCCCCGAATGTTACGGGACGCACCTAACTGTCGGGGTGCTTCGCCGAACTATTCGGACCCTTTCCGACCCGTAGGAATCTGTTACGAGCTTAAACGACTGCGTTCAGACAATGATAGGACATTCCAGATAATTGAGGACAGTAATCCGACTCAGTTTTCACTTTTCGTGTCGTATCGCTGTCGGATATCAAACGGGAGCAACAATCGGCAATGTGTGAACCCCGCATTATATTCTATGTTAAAAATGTCCGATCAATTATTGTTCCAGCTATATCTTTTTTTTCTCCTTTTGACATTTTATTTGTGCAATGTCTGTTTTAATTTAAATCGGACCGTATTTAGCAAAGACCTGTTAAAAAATCTTTCAACCCCACGGCTACAAGAAAATACTAAATAATGTATGTCCTATCTTATAAAACTCAGTAATGATGACATTAATGAGTTCATGTTATTTAAATTATTATTTGTAAATAAAGTAAACATTTCAGGCGTTGTCTAATTGAAATCAGTCTCATCACACTTATGTATAACATTTGGTGATTCATATCTTTTAAATTTTAAATTTTAAATGAAAGTTACTAGAATACAGACATAACAATTAAGTATACATTTCATAAATCACCAATTTCTGGCTTCTCGTTTCTTCAGGGTGTATTGTAAATTACTTTCATATTGTCTCATTCAATTTTACAGCAGAATTTTAGGCCGACTATATCGATAAAAGGAACGATTGGAAAACAACTGTCATATCCCTGACTTTGTACATGTGTTTCCCGCAGAAAATGGTTTTAAATGATACAACCAAAACTTAAATCCATGTCCATTTCACAAATTATCTTTTTTTCCCTTTATTCAGGCTGTAAATTTTAGTTGAACCAATTGAAAGTTTTTTTCAAGATTAATATAACTTTAATTTGTCTATTTCTTTTCAAAATTAAAATCCCAAAATTAAAAAAAAAAAATTTTGAACTTAATAAAAGTTACTTCCTTAACATCCGTACACTCCAATGTCCAAATATACTAGAATAAAACTAGTCGTGTACGTAAAAGTAAAGCTTTTATATTATATAAAATTGAAAGATAGGAATACTTTTGTCAAAAGATGAAAATAACAAAAATTTGAAAAAAACTGAATTAGTTCAATTATCCTTTTGTAACCTTTAAGCTTGTATAGTCCTGTTTTTTTTTTTTATTTCATATAAAGTCATCTTGCGAAAACAAGAAAACGAAAAGACTGGAAAAAGCTTCAGTGCTAAACGAAATAGATCTTGTTTTCTTTTTCGTCTTGGCGTTTTCGATTTAAACAACATCAAAGGTGAGGTGACTTGGCGGCCGAGAGGTCCAAGTAGTTATACTCACTAGCCAGTCAGCAATGAGTTTGTGAGTTCGAACCCCGCTCGTGCGGGTGCACTCGACTCCAATATTAATATTGACTAGGATTGTCAGTTTTTCTATCGAAGGTCGGTTTTCTCCGTGCACTCCGGCTTCCTCCACTAATAAAAACTGGCCGCCACGAAATAGCCTAATTGCGGTGCTTAAAAGTGGCGTTAAAACACCCAAATCAATCAAATCACATCAAAGGTGTCCTACTATCACAGTTATTTCCTAAGTGGTTGGTTATCAACATAAACACCTCCATCATTCACGAAAGATGATATTTTAAAAATCTCTAACTAAAAGGTCTACTTATATTATAAATAGACGATCCAAACTAGACTATGATAAAAGTTATGATTTTAACTTACTAAGCTTTTTTTGTAGTTTCATATGCGACTTCCTCAGTTTGTGTTGCATTCAATATCGTAGCGGCTACATAGGGCTACGTAGATTTATGACTATTGAACTTGTAGCTAGCCTAGCTGCTACATAGATATTGATAGTAGCCGCTACGATATTGAACGCAACCCAGGAATTTGTATATTCAGAATCGATAGACGAGTAAGGACATCGGTAAACTAGTGAAGTTTAAATTTAATATCGGCCAATAAAAAAAGATATCTTATGAATCATTTGAGAAACGTTCCGCAGCTGCTTGGATCGGCTTGAATAGTAGAGCGGCCTGAAACCGAGAAGAAAACCCAAATTTGAAACAATCTTTATTACGTCATCTCATTTAAAAAGTAGTAAACTTTCGGTCATAGGACGCGAAAAAAATAATGCTCCATCAAACGTTGCCCTTTTCTGCAATACAAATTTAAAAACTATTAAATGACGTAAAGAGGAACTTGATGCCTTTTCTCTCTGGACTTGCAGTGTCAATGACCAGTAAAATTGTTAAATCACCGTGAGACAAGTCGGTAAATAGATTATCAGCAAAAACAATATTTGGTTAGGCGATATTTGATAGAAACGTAATAGTGCTAGTCATTTTATCTACAAACGCATACACAGGATTACTTCAGTATAATATGAGAAGAGAGAAAGAGAAACAAGAGGTTTTTTTTAATTGTTTTTATATATAGTTTGTTTTCTGAATAGCATATTGTATAGTAGTTATTGACCTGGAAGTTGTAAAGTCTTTGGATTTACTTTATTGCTTACATCATTATATTGCATGTATAAATAATTTTATTTGAGTCCATGTAATGTTTTGCATTTGTTATTTTGCTAGATAGTCAGAATCAAGTTTTGCTTGTGTTTGTTGATAGTTTACCCACGTTTTAACATGCATGCGTGTTGATTTTATCCCAGTTTGACATTTTAAGGGTATGAAATGTTGTCAAATATGTTATTCGTTGTTGTCATATGAATTGTTCCCAGTAAGATATTACGGGGTATGAAATGTTGTCAAATATTTTATTGTTGTTGTCATTTTGTCTTTACTTGTCAAGAATTTACCAAATACAGACAATCTTTTGAACTGTTGATTTCAGCTTTTAATTGGTGTCAAAATATTTTATTCCATGGTACAGCCATACATAAAACACCTCATTTGTCTTACTTGATTTCACAAACAGCTGTAAAGGCTTTTATATCATCATGTGTTGGGTCTTAACAAAAAAAAAATCACATGAGCCATTACACAACAAAATTCTGAGCTTTTACAAAACCATTACCAGAGCTTTAACGAATTCTTCTACTGGGCTTTAAACATTGACTTACCCTGAAGTTATGTAAACCTTCCCTTTAGCTTTTTGCGAATCACTCGCCCGAGCTTTACTAAAACTATCTCCTGTTCCTTTAATACCGAAAATATCTTCTGTGATTTACCAAAAACTTTTCCGTAGCTTTGCCAAAAACATTTCCTTAGCTTTATCAAAATCATCTACTGAGCCTTACCAAAACCATCGCCTGAGCTTTTCAAAACCATATCGTGTGCGATCACAAAACCATCTCTTGAGCTATTTCAAAACCATATCGTGTTCGATCACAAAACCATCTCCTAAGGCGGCAAGCTATTTCAAAACCATATCGTGTGCGATCACAAAACCATCTCTTGAGCTATTTCAAAACCATATCGTGTGCGATCAGAAAACCATCCTCTGAGCTATTCAAACCCATATCGAGTGCGATCCGGAGCTATTTCAAAACCATATCGTGTGCGATCCGGAGCTATTTCAAAACCATATCCTGAACTATATCAAAACCATATTGTGTGCGTTTACAAAACAATTTCCTAGGCGTTTACAACATTTTTTTCTAAGTTTGTACTAAAGTATCTACTGAGCTTTTACAAAACCATTTTCCGAGCTTTTACAAAATTATTTCAAAACCAAAGTGTTGCCAGCTGTAAAGGATGTTTTGATAAGGGTGCGGTTTTTCAAAATTGAGTGGCCTCGACCATCACAGAAGAGAACTAATTTTCGATATGCTCATCTAGTGCAGTCAAATTTGTATCTTTGATTGTTATTGCGTCTAAAATCTGCAATGATATAATATGAATCACAATCAGCAATTAAACTATAGAAATAATAATTGAAGAAATTGAAAAATCATTATGTTATGCAATAAACCTAAAATTTATGAAAATCATACGCTCATGATTAACTTTTATCGTATGCTAAAGTTCCTTGCACGCTGCTGCTAATTTTAAGTCTTGTCGAGGATTTTGTTTTGTGAATTATTAGGAATCACCACGGGACAAATTGAAAACGAAACGTGAATAATCATTCTTGTTTTCGAGTACATATCATAAAGTATAATATTTAACGTTATAACATGCCATCGGAGAGCATTATTTCACATTTTAATTTGTTTTTGTTCAGTACATATTGTTTGGTAGATGTCCTGTATACTGTTTGTTTTTGTTTGTTAGTTTCCATTTTTACTTCTTTTTGGATTAGGGACCAGTTTGTTAACTTCGGTTCACTATATATACGCAAGTTATTGATTGCGTTCAAGCGTGTCATAGTTGAAATATAGCATGCTTTATCATAAACTTGCAGTTAATTAATGTTGTTGATGTTGTTAGTTGTAGTCAGTCGGTGTTGTTGATGTTGTTGGTTGTAGTCAGTCGGTGTTGTTGATGTTGTTGGTTGTAGTCAATCGGCGTTGTTGATGTTGTTGGTTGTAGTCAGTCGGTATTGTTGATGTTGTTGGTTGTAGTCAGTCGGTATTGTTGATGTTGTTGGTTGTAGTCAATCGGTGTTGTTGATGCTGTTGGTTGTAGTCAGTCGGTATTGTTGAATCTGTTTGTTGTACTTCGTGGGTATTGTTGATTATGTTTGTTGTAGTCCGTTGGTATTGTTAATTCTGTTTGTTGTACTTAATTGGTATTGTTGATTCTTTTTGTTGTACTTTTGGTATTGTTGAATCTGTTTGTTGTACTTCGTTGGTATTGTTGATGTTGTTTGTTGTAGTCAGTTGGTATTGTTAATTCTGTTTGATGTTCTTAATTGGTATTGTTGATTCTTTTGGTTGTACTTAATTGGTATTGTTGAATCTGTTTGTTGTACTTCGTTGGTATTGTTGATGTTGTTTGTAGTAGTCAGTTGGTATTGTTGATTCTTTTTGTACTTAGTTGGTATTGTTGATTCTTTTTGTTGTACTTAATTGGTATTGTTGAATCTGTTTGTTGTACTTCGTTGGTATTGTTGATGTTGTTTGTAGTAGTCTGTTGGTATTGTTAAATCTGTTTGTTGTACTTCGTTGGGATTATTGATTCTGTTTGTTGAAGTCTGTTGGTATTGTTGGTGCTGTTTGTTGTAGTCAGTTGGTTGTTTTTTGTGCTGTTTGTTGTTTTTAGTTGGTATTCAATGGTTGATTTTGTTTGTTTTATTTAGTTGGTATTGTTGATGTTGTTTGTCGTAGTCAGTTGGTATTGTTGATTCTTTTTGTACTTAGTTGGAATTGTTGAATCTGTTTGTTGTAATGAGTTGGTATTGTTGATTCTGTTTGTTGTACTTAGTTGGTATTGTTGAAACTGTTTGTTGTAATTAGACGGTATTGTTGAATCTGTTTGTTGTACTTAGTTGGTATTGTTGAATCTGTTTGTTGTACTTAGTTGGTATTGTTAATGTTGTGTGTTGTAGTCCGTTTGTATTGTTGATGTTGTTTGTTGTACTTAGTTGGAATTGTTGAATCTGTTTGTTGTAATAAGTTGGTATTGCTGATTCGGTTTGTTATGGTCCGTTGGTATTGCTGGTTCTGTTTGTTGTACTTATTTGGTATTGTTGAATCTGTTTGTTGTACTTAGTTGGTATTGTTAATGTTGTGTGTTGTAGTCCATTTGTATTGTAGATGTTGTTTGTTGTACTTAATTGGAATTGTTGAATCTGTTTGTTGTACTTCGTTGGTATTGTTGATTCTGTTTGTTATAGTCTGTTGGTATTGTTGATGTTCATAGAGTTGATCAGAGAGCTTGATACCTGCTCAGTCGAGTAAACTGTGTGGCTACAGTGTTGTCTGCATACGTGCGACAGAGGACAGTGATATTCCATCACCCTATAAAGACTAATTGTATTAGAAAGGTATATAGTATTACGAGACCAGAATACTTGCAAATAAACACCAAAGCAAACAAATCTATAGCATACACCAGACAATTCCATAATCAATGAATATAACGCATGCATGGGTGCTCTGACATGTACTGAATGCTAGTGTATTTGTATCTATAATTCTAGAGCTGCATCTGATGTGAAAAAAACCTTATTAATCAGTTGTTGAAACAAACTGTTTTGGTTTAGCTAATCTAATATGAAGAGATGACTGAATATCTAGCGATAAACTTTTTTTACTGATGCTTCATGTAGTTTTCATTTATCTTTTTAATCAATATACCCCGAGATGATTAATTAACTTATAGCTTAATCTGTAAAGATGCACAGTATCGTGATGATTGCATTATTTTAACATCTCGTCTGCTACAAAGAGCTTTTGTCAACGGAAGAACCGAACAATGTTTTTCTTCGTTACATAAAATATTTTCACAATTATTAACAGTATTTGCTTCAGCTATTTTTGTGTGAATAAAAACAAGATAGTATGACTGATCTATTAAAGGCGAGCCATACCGATTGTATCTTGTTCATTCAATAATTGAATCAATTAATTGAAGAATAAAAGTGAACACTATCTTTAACTTTCTTACAGTTTGTTTTAGTTTTGACATACACTTGGTATTATTGCTTCCAGCGTTGTCTATTGTTTATATCGAAGTTTCACTTTTAGTTGAGTTAAGGACCTCCGTACTTGTTTAATTAAGTAGTGTTTGTAAACTCTTTTTTACCTAGAGTTAATTTTGAATTTAAAAAAATAAGATTTATTTTTTCTCCCATATCCGCCGAATGAGGTCATTATTTGAGACTCGAGATTTGAGATGTCATTTTTTTTATAACTATAAGAAAGTACTTCGTTCATGGGCATGTCCCAAGAGCATAATCGGAGGTTGCCATTTTTTTTTAAAATTTTTTTGTGTATTGGTTTGTTATTTGGAGATCTAGTAACTTGATTGTTGGTGTCAGATTTTTGACAGACTAAATTAATTTATTCCCAATGATTTAGACCGTTTCGCCGATTTCGAGCTTGTCATCATGGCAATACATTTGTTTAGGAATGTGTAAGGACATCTACATGTCACAGGATGGTTATTTGAGTAGTTTGGCTGCTGTTGACATATAGCGTACACATAACATCCTTTTAATTTGATGCGACTGTGATACAAGTGAGAGATATAGCTAGCTATACAACCCGGTTCAATCCACCATTTTCTACATAAGAAAATGCGGCTGCCTGTACCATGTCAGGAATATGGCAGTTGTTATCTATTCGTTTCATGTGTTTGAGCTTTTGATTTTGCCATTTGATAAGGGACTTTCCGTTTTGAATTTTCCTTGGAGTTCTGTATATTTGTGGTTTTAATTTTTATTGTACATCGTGAACAAAATACCCTACAGGCAGTGAAAATTAGATAGAAATGAGATTTAATTAATCATTGTTGGTATAGTATCGAACTCTCATGTTTCGATCATTCATAATAAAGCAAATGGCGTGCAATATTTGTAGCTGTGCAATAAACTGTGTATTAGATAGATTTGTTTCTGCAATATAAATGTTCTCTACCTAAACTGGGAACAGTATATTTAAAATATATGTGTTCTAGTACATAGAGAGTATTCGTGTCGAATCCAACACTTGTACTAGCTATGCGGGTATGGCACCGTTTGTTAATAAGGAAAAAGTTAAGATGGAAATGCCTTTTTAACACTAGGTCTCAAGTAGTTAACTTTTTTACGGATATAAATATAAACCTTCCTTTAAGCGTTTGGTATCTGGTGGAAACGTATCTCATTGGTAATCATTATACCACGCACATCTACTTATTTGTATCAATTTATGCAAATGCACATACATGTATGCATTGCTATACGATTTGTAAAAAAGTACTTCTGCTAAAACAAAGATGTGCGTGTGTAGATTAGATTTGCATGTGTTTGATAGTTGATCGTTCGATAAAAACTAACCCAGTTCCCATCACATCTCAAAGATCACAAAATAGTCCCGATTCATTCACACCTGCAACATACGGCGTTAAAGCGGGATCGCCATGGACAATTTACGCCACATAAAGTAGATCATTCCCATGATAAAACTCTGACCTAGCTAAGGGTTATGAACCCTATTTGCAAACAAAACAATATAAATATATTTTAAATGATCTACTAATTATGAGTTACGAGGTGTAATGTACAAATATATATATATTTCAGTAAACTATACGGGCTAGATAAATATCTTAACATCCTTGTGGTTTGATTAGACGAATCCAGGTTAAGTTTCGGGCTTTGAAGCCAGGAGATACTTCTTTTTTTCTATATATGGACCATCTTCTTTTGCTGGTAGGATATTTATATATAAGCCCTGGGAAATCGGGCTTGATGATTTAGCATAAATAGTAGTACATTTGTTTACTGATTGATCAGTTTACTAAACGTCCAGTAGCAGATATCGTTTTCCTATACCTAGGAATAATTGTCGGGTATTTAGAGATAAGTTATCATTTGTCTGCCACTTTCGTTTAATTTCTTAAAGGGAAGAGATTTAGCAACTTTGACACTAAGGACTAAGCCTTATGAATTGTGCTAATGTAGCATTTGATGTACAGAGTAACATCTCGTAATCGCAACCGAAATGCACTAACAGAATCAAGAGGGGCGAAAGATACAAAAGGGACATACAAACTCATCAGGCGAAAACAAACTGGCAACGCCATGGTAAAAAAAAGTAAAAGAACAAAAGAACAAAAGATAAACGACAATTACTGTAAACAAAACACAGCATAAAAAAGTAAAGACTGAGCAACACGAACCACACCAAAAAGGGGGTTATCTCAGGTTGTTCCGGAAAGGTAAGACAATCTAACTTATCCAGACAGTCCCAAGACTCCGTACATCCCTTTAAATAGTAAACTATTCATACCCTACTGACGGACCTGGGAAAAACCCTGAGTACTTTTATTGTTGACAAGCAGTAACACTCTAACGATAGCTCCAAGTATGTATAAAGACAATGAAGTTGATTGAATTTAAATTGTGAATAATATATAAATGTAATCAAAAGGTTACAATAGTTAACTGATTTATAAATTGTATAATACTATGTTCTGGTTTGAATGTACTACATAAAGTTTGAGTTCAAGCATATGCACTTTAACCGAGAAAATAAAAATAAAGAATAAAATACCTATATCCATTTGGCTGCTGAATAGACAAAGTAGAAACATGTAAATGATATGCCTTAAAGTTGGATCAGCAGTATATATTTCCTCAGATAGAATTTTCTTATACTTTGCCAAAATGGAGATTTCACCATGCTTTTTTTCAAAAATGTAATAAAAAGTATGCTATTTTTCAAGTTACAAGTTTGCAAAAAGAAGTAGGTCCGGTAAGGACCGATTTTGGCCTCAAATTTCAGGTTCATCTGTCGAAAGATTTTGACCTCTTTTTAAACACTTAAGTGTCTATTTCATTTGATTCAGTTAGTTTTTGTGAAAGATTTTAACTGATTTAGTCATTAACAAGAATGTGTCCACAGTACACGGATGCCCCACTCGCACTATCATTTTCTATGTTTAGTGGACCGTGAAATTGGAATAAATTCTCTAATTTGGCATTAAAATTAGAATGATCTTATCAAAGGGAACATGCATACTAAGTTTCAAATTGATCGGACTTCTACTTTATCAAAAACTACCTTGACCAAAAACTTTAACCTGAAATGTGCACTATCATTTTCTATGTTCAGTGAACCATAAAATTGGGGTCAAAACCATAATTTGGCATTTAAATTAGAAAGATCATATCATAGGGCACATGTATACATTTTTACTAAGTTTCAAGTTGATTGGACTTCAACTTCATCAAAAACTACCTTGACCAAAAACTTTAACCTGAAATTTGCACTATCATTTTCTATGTTCAGTGAACCGTAAAATTGGGGTCAAAACTATAATTTGGCATTTAAATTAGAAAGATCATATCATAGGGCACATGTATACATTTTTACTAAGTTTCAAGTTGATTGGACTTCAACTTCATCAAAAACTACCTTGACCAAAAACTTTAACCTGAAATTTGCACTATCATTTTCTATGTTCAGTGAACCGTAAAATTGGGGTCAAAACTATAATTTGGCATTTAAATTAGAAAGATCATATCATAGGGCACATTTTTACATTTTTACTAAGTTTCAAGTTGATTGGACTTCAACTTCATCAAAAACTACCTTGACCAAAAACTTTAACCTGAAATTTGCACTATCATTTTCTATGTTCAGTGAACCGTAAAATTGGGGTCAAAACTATAATTTGGCATTTAAATTAGAAAGATCATATCATAGGGCACATGTATACTAAGTTTCAAGTTGATTGGACTTCAACTTCATCAAAAACTACCTTGACCAAAAACTTTAACCTGAAGCGGGACAGACGGACGAACGAACGGTACAACGAACAGACGGACGGACGGACGAACGGACGCACAGACCAGAAAACATAATGCCCCTCTACTATCGAAGGTGGGGCATAAAAACGATACGATTCAAGCTCAAAATGAAAAATCTACCAAATTTGTTAAAAAATGTCACTTTTCAGATGGTTTTTGTCAAAAATGAAAGTGGCCGCCTCCGTGTTCATCCTAAACCTTTATATATGTTATGTATATAATCATAAAATACAACTCTCATTCCAATATTAAGGATAAACACGAATGCGGCCACTTTCGTTTTAAGCGAAAACCGTCTAAAATTTAACTAAAATGATAGAATTGTGAAGATTTCAAAAACTTAGCATGACTTAGTGGTGCTAGTACTCGATATATGTGCATTGTATTGTCAAAAACAGCCCATATTTATGTAGCAGAAGCATTCTACTGTCCAAAAAATAACTAAACGTTTACATTTTAACAATTTGGTAAAACTGCTTTATTTTGGGGCCAAAAAGGGGTCTTACCGGACCTTCTCCTTTGAATAATTTATTGTTTATGCATTTTTGTGCATAAAAAAAAGAAATCTATGAGATAGAATTATGAAATAAAATATGATTTGATATCCTTAAAGAAAATAAAAATAAAAACAGTGTCACCGAATTTGTTTTCTTGCTACAAGGAAAAACTGAAAATTCTTTATCGTTTCAGTACAACAAATTTACGATTAATAATTTAAATCCTGATTTTACAAATTATCAACCACTTTTAAAGCTAAAACAACTTTTAAATCCTAAATCTGAGCTTTTGACAGAAATTGGTGACTTTATAAAGCAATCATTAGAATTGCGAAAATGAGGTCCATGTTCATCAAAGGCTACATTGCTTACTTGCTTAATCCTGTTGCCCCTTGGTGGAGCATAGGCCACTAACGATATTTCTCCACCTTGTTCTGTTCTTTGCTAGCCTCTCCAGATTATGCCACTTGTACCCTTCTTTCTCCATCTCGGCTGCAACATTCCTTCTCCAGGTGTATCTTGGTCTGCCCCTGCTACGCTTTCCTTGTGGGTTCCACTGTAAGGCTTGCCTTGTAATGTTAGTTTTTGGCTTCCTCAGTGTGTGTCCTATCCATCGCCATTTTCTCTTTTTTAACTCTTCATCAACTGGGGATTGGTTGGTCTTTTCCCAAAGATCTTTGTTTGATATCTTCTCAGGCCATCTGATGTTAAGGATGCGCCTGAGGCAGTTGTTAATGAAGACTTGAAGTTTATGAAGCAGGTTTTTTGTTGTTTTCCAAGTCTCAGCTCCATATAAGAGAATGGTTTTTACGTTTGAATTGAACAAGCGTATTTTGGTCTTAAGTGTGATATTTCGTGCTTTCCAGATTGACCCCATCATGTTAAATGCAGTTCTGGCTTTGCCAATTCTGATCTTTACATCTTTATCTGAGCCGCCAAGATTATCCACTACGCTTCCAAGGTATGTAAAGGATTCCACTTCTTCTAATGCTTGGGTGTTAACCATCAGACTGGCTTGGGACTTTGTGTTTGACTTTAACACTTTGGTCTTGTTTTGATTGATGGAAAGGCCCGTTTCTGCTGCTCTCTTTTCAACCTGCTCTAGTTTGTCCTGCATTTGTTGGTGGTTGTGGGATAGCAATGCAATGTCATCGGCAAAGTCTAGGTCATCCAGCTGAGTGAACATGGTCCATTGGATGCCATTTCGTCTGCCATCTGTGGCTTGCTTCATGATCCAATCAACTGCCAGGAGGAATAGCATAGGTGAAAGGAGACAGCCTTGTCTTACCCCAGTTGTTATATCAAAGGCCTCTGTTAATTGACCTTCATGTATAACCTTACTCTGCATTCCTGTATAGGTGTTTCTGATGATGGTAATAAATTTTTCAGGAATGCCATAGTGTCTCATCAACTGCCACAACACATCTCTATCTAAGCTGTCAAAGGCTTTGGCAAAGTCGACAAAAACAGAATAGAGTGATGAATTGAACTCTTGTGATTGTTCGAGGATGATACGTAAGGTTGCTATTTGGTCTGCACATGATCGGTTTTGTCTAAATCCAGCTTGGTTGTCACGAAGCTTTTCATCTATTGCATTTTTGAGTCGGTCTAACATAACTCTATTTAAAACTTTCCCTGGAACTGATAGTAGCATTATTCCTCTATAGTTGTCACAAATGCTTAAATTGCCCTTCTTTGGAAGCTTTACCATGTGTCCTTCTTTCCATTCTAGCGGGACCTCTTCTTCTTCCCAGATCTTTCCAAATAGCTCATATAGCATTTGAGTTGATGTTTCAATGTCTGCTTTCAGTGCTTCTGCAGGTATGTTGTCAGGACCTGGAGCTTTGTTGTTCTTTAGCATTTTTATGGCTTTCTTTATTTCTCCTGTTGATGGTCTTTTACAGTCTACTGCCAAAAGCTCTTCCGAGGGTGGGATGTCAGCTTTTCTTACAGGTGGGTCCTGGTTTAGCACATCCTTGAAATGCTCAACCCATCTTTTCATTTGCTCTTCATGTGTGTTGAGTGTTTTCCCTTCTTTGCTTTTGACTGGTCTACTTCCTTTCTGGTATTTCCCTGTTAGCAGTTTAATGTTGTCATACAGAGCTTTGATGTTGTTTGCTCTGGCTGCTTCTTCTGCTTCTGCTGTCAGTTTGTCTACAAATGCCCTCTTATCTCTCCTTGCACTGTTCCTGACATCCTTGTTAGCTATAGTATACTCTCTTGAGGCTGATTGCTTTGCTGATCTTGTTTTGCTGTTGTTCAGGATATTTTTTATATTTTTCCTTTTTTCTACTTTTACAAGTGTTTCTGGCGTTATCCATTCCTGATGTTTCCTATTTTTTAAACCAACTGATGTTTCGCAAGCTGTCGTGAAAGCATTTTTAATCTCTTGCCAGTGATCTTCTATTGAAATTATTTCCTCTGCTGCATTCTGAAATATTGAGAAGCGATTTTTTAGCTCTATCTGGAATTCTGATTTCTTTGTTTTGTTTTCCAACATTGATACGTTAAATCGTTTTCCTGTTGATTCAATATTTTGATGTTTCTTCAGCTTCAATTTGACATTAGCTACAATAAGGTGGTGGTCAGTGGCAGCGTCAGCTCCTCTTTTAACTCGGACATCTTGTAAACTTCTCCTAAACTTCTTGGAGATGCAGACATGATCTATTTGGTTTTCAGTGTTCATGTCTGGAGATACCCATGTTGCTAGATGACATTTTTTGTGTGGGAAAACTGTTCCACCGATGACCAGATTGTGATTTGCACAGTGGTTGGCAAAGAGCTCTCCATTCTCATTCATTTCTCCTAGCCCATGTCTTCCCATCACTTGTTCATAACCGGTGTTGTCGCTTCCTACCTTAGCATTTAGGTCTCCCATTAAGATTGTGATGTCTTTGGAGCTACATTTCCTGGTGGTTTCTTCCAGCAATTGATAGAATTCTTCCTTGATATTGTCCTCTGCACCATTTGTAGGGGCATAGCATTGGATGATGTTTAATGATATCCTTTTATTTGTGGTCTTGAATTTTGCCATGATGATTCTTGCACTTATTGGCTCCCATCCAATTAACGTTTTCTGAGCTTCTTTTGACAGCATAATGGCAACTCCTTCAGAATGTTGAGCGTTCTCCTCCATATGTCCAGAGTATATAATCATTTCTCCTGATGTTAGTTTTGATTGTCCTGCATCATTCCATCTTGCTTCCGCTATTCCTAGTATGCCTATTTCATATGCCTTCATTTCATTGGCGATGGTTTGCGCTTTTCCTGGAATGTACATAGATCTCACATTCCATGCTCCTATCTTTGTTGCGGATTTAGAGTTCAGAAGTCTCAGTTGTGTAGCTTCCTTTCGGTTTTGGCCATTCAACGTCAATCTCCTTCTATGTAAAGGTCTTCTTTCTCTTTCATCCAAGGTTTGTAAATTTTCGTTTCGTGTTTCTGTAATCCGATTTAACCTCTAAGCGGGGGATTAGCCTACCTAAAGGTTCCAGGTGGTTTTGTAAAGGCATCTGGAAAAGGCTACATTAATTACCATTTATTACTATGGTTTTTTTTTTATGTTTATATTTGTAATTCTTCACTGTCTGTATTAAATGTTGTATTTGTGTTTGCTTGACCCATATGGGTGTATTTTTGCAAATAATTATTATAAGAGTTATCTCCCATAAATGGCTTAGTTGGAAAAATTGATTCCTGAAAACCATTATTTGCTTCTTGTTGTGTTCTGCTATTTTACAGATGGCGGTATACAGTGTTCAAATGTGATATTGATATAAATGTTATAACTATTCGGATTTAAAAAATGAGGAACATATAATAATTTCACGATGAAAGAAAATAAATACAATGTAACTATAGCTTACAGAGTATTCTCCATATATTGCATGACGCATAGTATAAATAACAGTGGCGGATCCAGGGGGGGGGGGGGAGTTCCGGAAGTTGGAACCCCCCCTTTTTTTTGGGCCGATCAATGCATTTGAATGGGAGCATATAGTTGGAAACCCCCCCCCCCCCCCCCTTTTTTAAAATGGCTGGATCCGCCACTGAATAACACGTTTCAAGTACCACAAGGAACAGAACTGATCAAACTACATGTTTGTACTTCATTTGTGAAAAAAGTAAAAGTTATGTTTTCTATATAGTATAATCAGTTTATTTCTCAAACGGTCATTTAACCTTTTGACACCAAACAAACTTGATGTCGTGAAGTTACATATAAATATTTATAAACATGATGGCGACTACCGTCCTCAAAAGATCAATTATTTATATATGCGCCGTACTATTTGATATGCCACCAGATTTGATTAATTCGGATTAACATAGTAAATAGGAATTAATTCTTTACTTTACTTATCATGTTATTTTAAAAACATGTATTGGAGATAAACTATATCAAAGTTTAATGAAGGGGACTTTTTTTTAATTTCAAGTCTATAACGATCTGAAAATTTATGAGCAAATGCTGATTACAGAAATGCCTGCTCTATAAGAGCCAGAGTAAGCTAGAACCACCACTTGCACTAGACGGTCGTCTTACAAGTCGTGTCAGTCAATTTATTTTTGTTCTCTTGTACTGTTTGTTCAACCTGTTCACGCTTTTGAAAACATATAATTGGAATGTCCCCACATTAATGATATGATTATAAACACTTACAGAACAAAATATATATTTAACCCAGACGACAGACATGTAAATACAGCAACAAATTAATTAGGAGACAATGGCCAAAGTGCAGCAGGAAAGTATATTGACTTATTATTGGTGATTGATTGATGTTTGCTCAGTGGCAAATATTTCATCCATGTTCAGGTCGAAAACAAAACAACAATAAACACAAGGTAGGTTCAGTAATAAGATCGATTAGGATAAAAGCGGTAAATTTGAACTGTAACCACAGTAAATTGAGTGAATATAAGATAGATCTACAGATAGTGAACCTTGCAAAAAGACACATGCATGCTGATCCCTCATAGGATGGTTGCGAGGGTTTCTTACGGACAGGGAGCGTGGCATTCTCTCTAAACAAGGCCCCCATTTTAGCCGGACTTTCAGTACATGCTAGCACTCTCAGATCAGTGTTTGTGGCATACGTTATTTTGTTAGTTACATGTACAATGTCTTTGTTTTGCATTATATCGATCTGATCAGTCAAAACCTTTTCAACAGATCTTTATATTTTGTTCATATGCTATGTTGCTATCACTGTCTCAGTTTAGGTTGGGACGTTAGCATCCTCAGTCATGTCCCCCTCCCTACACACACACATTATATATGTGCCTTTTCCAAGACAGGCGTCGTTTACTGAAGTGATTGCCGTTTGTTGCTGTATATCATATTTGTTTTTCGTTGAATATATATAAATCAGGCCATTGGTCCATGTATTACTGTAAACCAACTTATTTTCGCGGATACCTTATTTCGCGTTATGCCCTTTTTAGTTCATTACGCGACGATTTAATTTCGCGTTTTTAGAATTTACTTGATTTAGTTAAATAAGGAAAGATCAAAGTTTATAATAGAAATATTCGCAACGATTTGTATTCGCGTTATTTTTCTACTCGCAAAAGTCGCGAAAATAAATCGCTCGCGAATATTATTTGGTTTACAGTATCTCATGTGAATAACAGTTAGAGTTTCCATTGTCAAAATTACTTTAGGTTCTTTAACTTCCTTATATTTTTAGTTTCTTTCAGATGGAGAGTAACCAAAATATTAACGATTGGCAAAACTATCCCAGGTTAGCTCATCCTTGTCTTTGGAGTCTCAATTGTTTTTGGTTTTTTTTTTAAAGTTTATTTCAAATTCCTTTTTGAAGTCTTGTCTTGTTTTATTTCCATTTTTTGTCTGTTTTTTTTTTTATTTTCTTCTTTCAGATATCATGCCTTTTGTCTGTTTTTTTTTATTTTCTTCTTTCAGATATCCTTTATATATGTGGGGTGCCCTGAAAGAATAAGAAAAACGGTGGTAAAATTGAAACTATGTCATGTACAGTGTAATTAGTAAATTACAATTTCTGTGTTAATGCATTACTAGCATATTTTAAAGTCAACTCAGACATGTCAGAACTGTCACTTTTTTCATTAATGAAATATTTCTTTTGAAGTCAAAGGGCAAATGATTTCATGAATAAAATAAGAAAGAACTACAAATAGAAGATTTGACTTTAATTGTTATGAGTGTCTTTAAATTAGACAGTTTAACATCATTAATGTTAAATGAATTATATATTTATCATTTAAAAAACTTTTTTTTCATCCGTTTATGTACTTTGCATATAGATGAATAGTTTTCTGGCTCTAATTTATACATATATCATTTTTTAAAGATGTAATTCTAAAACTTATGGCCTTCATAATAAGATTAAGTTAAATATATTTCATATAAAAATGACACCACTTAAATTTCACGATGCTATCAGCATTGATATTTGGGTTTAATTCGGATTAAAACCTGCTGATTCCCACTTTTTAAGGGAATCGAAAACTATTCGTCTCATAAACTTACTAAAGTACAAATTCGGCAGATTTTAATTGTTCTATAACAGATCATTTTAAGCTGAAAAATCATTTGCCAAATTTCACAACGTTATTGCATGGTTTAGACATTTTAAGTTTAATTCCTGTCCATGGAAGAGAACATAATCTACAAAAGACAAGAACATTGTATTAGCCAACAACTATTGTCACAGCTTAATAAAACTAAGTGGAAAAGGGGATAATATTCCAACAACTTGACCTATGAGAAGATAACAGCCAAAGGTCACTGATGCATTGGTCTTCAATACAGCGAGAAAATTCCGCACTCGGAACATATTTGACCTAAACAAGACAAGACAATTGTAATTTGCAAAGCTATTGTAAAAACACGTATGCATGACCGAAAAGACAATGGTATCATTTGGTCGATGGTGTGGGGATTTTTAAAGGAATATCCTTGTCTGGTAGGAACTGAAAAATGGCGCTTTTTCTTTTCCCGGGCGCTCTCGGGCGCTCTCGGGCGCTCCCGGGCGCTTTTTAGTAGGACCGGTGAACTTTCTGTCATACAAAATACAGGAAATAGCTGAGTGCATACAATTTACTCGTCTGCTCATCTTAAATAATGGATATTCAGCAATAAAAATTCCTACTTATGTCAACAGGTTGCTCTTACTTTTTGCCCGGATTTAAATCTTTAGATGATTTAAAATACGCATTCGAAATTTTTTGGGGTTAACCATTTCAACAAGTACCCAGACTATATGTTAATGCATTTATAATTCTTAATTGAAATCAGGTAATTAAATCTCTTACCACATTTAGGTCAAGTGTCTTTTTGTGGTTTTAGGGTAAAATTTACAAAATAGTAGTTTTATTATAGTATTTCATTACAATTTAAAGAGATTGGTTTTATTCGGTGAGTATTTGATTAATAATATATCGTTTCGTGCCAATTTTCAGTTGGTCCGATTTTTATGAATGGCCTTTTCATTTACAAATATGATATTCACAAATAGATTACGTCAACGAATAATATGTGAGTGTTCGTCGTTTTATTGCCATACTATTTTTATACACGAATATGCGTAAGACAAGAAGGCTTGGTGCATCTTCGCTAGCCAAGGTTTATGATCCAGTCGCCACTTGGACTGGATCGTAACCCTTGGCTAGCAAAGATGGCTTGAGTGAAGCAGAGGACATATAAAAGATTGCATGACTGGTGCTAAAATACTGTTTACAAGACAAAGTTAACTCACTCTTATTTTCCCCCTTTTCTCTCTTGTTATGTATTAGGGTTGAATTCTGTTCGAGGTCGGGGCTATTCCAGGTAAGGGTGTAAGGTCAGACCCGTAATGCTGTTTTTTGATGTCTTTAGTATGAACGTGCTTATGGAGAATAAAGACGTGTTTGTAATGATGTCTTGTCTATTTATTTAGTCCCCGTAAAAGGCAAGAACATCTCATGGTGGAGGACTTCAAATGGATTGGTTTGTTTTGTGGGCCGCTTTTGACAATTTGTTTCAATTTTATACTGTGTAACTGAAATATTTTTGTGAATTACCACGAGGATCGATTTGCGTGCACTGAAGCGTGACACTACATGTAGGCGGCAAGCACATGGTTTTTACACAGAGACAATTTTATTTCCGTTGGTTGTTGAAATTTTTGTACCCGAATGAGTCTTATTTCTAAAGCCGAGAAAAATCTCACCAACTTAAGTCCGAGGTTAGAAAATGTGGGAACATTGAAAAATATACCTGTCGTTTTATCTGACAGATTTGTATGTGAGAATTTATCTCGCTGCTCTTTGTATTGATACATGAACATGGTTGTATGTATAGTGGTTCAATGTATGTGAGAATTAACTCGCTACACAAGGCATTAAACAAAGCCTAATACATTTAGACTGAAGTATACATATAAAAGCGTAATATCATTCTAGCTCGCTAGACCCACAACTGTTGATTTTTGCTCTTTATATTAAAATGGCATCTTATGAATGTGTATGTGAGAATTTACTCGCTACATGTATAGGGTAATCCTGATCGTCGGTAACATAATTTTGTAAATGACTTCAAATCAACTCTCGGCAATTTTTTCTGATGACGAGTACGACAGTGAGGTCGAATTTGGATTGATATCACTTAAGCCGCCTGAAACCCCACTTCTGCCTTTACCCGTTTCTATATCACCATTGTCCCAGTACTCTGACGATTCCCTAGAATTTGAACTTGAACAACCAAACTCAGTTCTATCAGACGAATTTTTGTCGCTAAATCAGCTTCGGCAGCCAGATATTAATTATTTACTTACTCCGTCCCCAAAACTACCTTTGAACTTTTCAACATGTAATTCAAATCTTGCCATTTCAGACACGATGGAAAAACTAGCAAACTGTCGGAAATTTGGCGGCTATCCCCATGAAAATGCTGCATTATTTATTGCTGAGTTTGAATCATATGCAACCCTACATAACATTTCACCACTGGACGACAACCGCATAATAGCGGCGCTTCATTTACATTTGACTGGTCCAGCATTAACCTGGTTTAATTCACTATCGTCTGAAAATAAGGCATCATGGGAAGCTATAGTACATTTGTTCACAGATAAATATGTTGATTTAGATTGGCAAAATCCTACAGTTATGCTTGATAGTGAAATCTTTGAAAACATGTCTTTATCGTCAGGCCAGTCAATTGATGATTTTTATTGCCAACTTGTGGAAAAAGCAAATACATTGAAAAAACCTGATCACGAAATTTTAGTTAAATTCATTAAAGGGTTACCCGAACAACTAGCATTTTTTGTAAGAGCCGGTCACCATAGAGACAGTCCATCGGCATTAGCAGCCGCTAAAATGGGCGAAGCTTATGGGTATAGGAAGGCTGAGCTACAAGTAGCTGCGGCAAGTAAACAGGCAAAACCTAGTGATAAACGTGACTCCGAGTTCGCCTCCTTACAGTCACAAATAGACACTCTCACTAAGGCAGTCCAAAATTTAACTGCATCTAAAACTGATGAAAGTACAAAACAAAACAGACGTACCGATCGATTTGCTTATAGTCGTCAGCAGGAAACCAACCCCCCTCAGGCAACCAACAGTCGTCAGCAGGCAACCTCCCTCCCTCAGGCAACAAACAATCTTTGTTTCAATTGTAATTCGCCAAATCATATTAAACGTTATTGCAACTGGAACGGACAAGGAGTTAGCAGTTCCGATATCACATGTCAGCTGTGTGACCAAATTGGTCATTCAGCGGTTAATTGTAAGAGACTTTCGGGAAACTAAACAGTCCCGGAGGACACCAGGCACGGTCTTCCGGGAGGACTGATATAGGTGCCAGATGTCGTAGTCGTTCGCCTTCTAGGTCATTTATTAACACTGTTCAATCTGAACATTTTCAAACTTCCGATGATGAAATGCAGTGTTCTACATCAAATATGGAAAGCCGGCATAAGTTTATTTATTTGCCTGTACAGATTTTGAATTTGAAAATTGCAGCCCTAGTAGATACGGGAAGCTCAATAAATGTAATTTCACAACAATTATTTAATTCAATACCTGAAACTCACAAGTCATGGGTAAATTCAACTAGTGAGAAAATTGTTTTAGCTAATAACCAATCTGTTAACATTATTGGTGTTTCACGAATTAAAATACAAATTCCACAAGGAAAACATTGGATTTTAGTACATGTATTTTCACAAACATCACATCCGTTATTATTAGGCACAGATTATTTGGTCTCGAAGAAAATAATGCTAGATTTTTCAAAGTTGACCGTATGTTCCCGTTTCTGTAAAGTGAAAAATCAAAAGCGTTTGTCAGTTTTGCCAAATTCTGAGATGATAGTATGGGGCAAAGTTCATAATGATATTTTACATGGTATGCAAGGAATATGCACGAACCATAATTATTTGTTTAAATTGGGTGTTTTGACAGCGAAATCGGTAGTTTCTGTAAATAAAGATAAACTGGTGCCTGTTAAACTGTTTAATTCTACAAATGAAATAGTTGATATTCCAAGGGGTCAGATTGTTGCGAAATTTGAGATACTTGACAATGACTCTGATTTAATAGCTACATGTATAGGAAATAGAGAAAATCCAGAGGTTAATAATGTACAGTTTTCGACCGAAAAGTGTGAAGATGGGGAACTTAGTGGGACAAAATTTTTCTCCTATTTTGATATTCCAAAACATTTATCTGAGTCTGAACAAGGACAATTGAAAGGGTTTTTAAAATCGCATGACAACATATTTGTAACAGATGAAAATCCTGCTTTAGGTTTCACGGACGTAGTGCAACACAAGATTATACTAAAACCGGATTTCAAGCCAAAATATCAGCGATCGTATCGCCTTACCCCAGATAAAAAACAAGTACTTCGGGATCATCTCGATCATTTGCTAAAACAAGGAATAATTTCCCCGGTTGGTGAAACCGAAGATATACCCATCACAAGTCCCATAGTGTTAGTTTCAAAAAGAGCCAAGGAGTCCCGAACTAGCCAAAATAGCGATTTCAATCAGTCTTCAAACAGTCTCTCTCAGTTCAGATTTTGTTGCGATTTCCGTTATTTAAATTCTCAGTCTCAGCAGTTTTTTTTATGGACTACCAGAATTACAGGATTTAACAGAGTCTTTCTCAAACAGGACCCCGAATTTCATAACTCATATCGATTTAAGTTCAGGATTTTTTCAGATGCCTATATCTCCAGACAGCCAACGATATACCGCATTCAACACTTGTTACGGTACATATCAATTTCTCCGCCTACCAATGGGTTTAAGTTCATCGCCAGGATCATTTCAACTTTTAATGGACAAAGTGCTCCATGGGTTAACATTCAATTCATGTCTGTGTTATTTAGATGACGTTTTAATAACATCAGAAACCTTTGAGCAACACCTTAGTGATTTACATGAGGTATTTAATCGTTTACAAGCCGCTGGCCTAAAATTGGGCCCTAAGAAATGTCATTTTGCACAGAAATCTTGTTTGTTTCTTGGCCACCTTATTTCTAAAGACGGTATACAACCACCGCCTGATCGAATTACAGCAGTTCAAGAATATCCGTCACCCCGAACAGTACGTGAACTTCGCCGTGCACTAGGTCTGTTGAACTGGTTCAAGAAATTTATTCCAAATTTTAGCGCTGAAATAGAACCTCTAACCAAACTTCTTCGGAAAAACGCCAAATTTCGTTGGACACCAGAACAAGAAAATGCATTTACCAAGTTGAAATCTTTATTGACAAATTCTCCGATCTTAGCATTTCCAAATTTTCATACTGAGTTTTATTTAGCAGTGGATACCAGTTCTAAAGGTATAGGATACATGTTGTACCAGTATCAGGAGACAGCTAGCGATAGTAAGGATGTCAGTGTAATTCGTTTTGGTTCTAAGTCATTAAGCAAATGGCAAAGATCGTACGGACCTACAAAATTAGAATTACTAGGGATGGTAACAGCTATTTTAGATTGTGCAATGTATTTGAGGGGTCGTAAATTTATTGTCGAGTGCGACCACCAGGCCCTTCGGCCTATATTTCAAAAACAACTTAAAGGGGCCATATATGAACGCTGGGTAGCAATATTGCAACAGTTCAATTTTGAACTACGATATAAACCGGCAAAAGATATGCAGGTTGCAGACGCTTTATCTCGGTCAACTCGATTGACTAGTTGTGAAGGTATTGATAGTCCTGATCAAGAGGACCCATTTTTTCCGTACGTTCCCGAACATGTTGGTGATATACAATTTGAAGGAAAGCGTGTTAAATTTCCGAATTTTATGGATTCTGAAAGTACTGATTTTCAAGAACACAATCTTCCGGAAGTTAACAACGTAATGCAAAGTCACGACTCCATTAGGAATTTACAACATTTTAAGCGCAGTAAACAATTTCAAAACAAACAATTAGATTTTGGATATGACGCTGATACAGAAGATTACGATGTAGCAGATCAAACAATTTCCAAAATAAAAAGTCAGTTACCAGATTACATAAAATATCAACAATTCACCGACAAATTTGACTCTGAAGACCGTAATATAACAGCAGATACAGGAAACCGTGATATACCGGAAACTTCATCTCAAAATATTGACACTGAAAATCAGTCAGAATCAGACGATCACAAAACAAGTGCTAAAAATCAGGATACAGAAATTTCTACGGAAAAGGAAGATCATTCCAATTTTACAACGTTAAATACCGATGGTGACGAAACCCAAACTAATCTTAGTACAGAAACGGCTACAAGTGAGAACAATACGCAAGTTAAATTCACTGATTCAATTGAAATCTTTAGACATGGTGATTTTAGTAAGGACACTTTTCAAAAACTGCAAGTGCGGGACCCATACTTTGGACCTTTTATATCATATTTTGAACAGAATAAATTACCCTCTTCACAGAAAGCTGCTAGAAAACTTCTACTCGAAACTCCAAATTATGACATGGTGGATGGATTGCTTTTTCATACTCGTACAGCAAAGTGTAAACGGACAAAACTTTTCACTTCGTATCAACTAGCGTTACCAGAGGTCGCTATTAAAACCGTTCTTCGATTGTACCATGACTCACCGTTAGGTGGACACGGTGGCATTCAACATACAGCGGACATGTTAAAAGAACATTATTATTTCCCGAAATTATTACAGAGTGTGACGGATTATGTTAGAAGTTGTCACGATTGTCAGAGCCGAAAAGTTACTCAAGTTAAAACAAAAGCAGGTATCGTCGCTTTTAAGACACCTGAAGCGCCTTTTCAGGTTTGGCAAATGGACCTATACGGACCTGTACCAGTGTCCGCAAAAGGAAACTCTTATATATTTACAGCCGTCGATGCGTTCACAAAATTTTTAGTTGCAGAGCCTATACCAAACAAAGATGCGTTGACAGTTGCGGAAGTCTTGTTTAAACTTGTATCTCAATATGGAGTTTGCGATACTCTGATCAGTGACCGTGGTTCGGAAGCCACCGCTCGTGCAATTAAGGAAGTGTGTCGATTCCTGGAGATAAATCAGCAATACACACCGAGTTTTACTCACCACTGTCTTGGTTTGTGTGAAAGAACGCATAGAACGTTTGCAGAACGCATGACGCCTTACATTCAACAGGGAAAACATTGGGAGGATATGGTACCATCTATTTTATTTTCATTAAATTCAACTGCCAATGACAGTGTAAAATATTCACCTTTTGAAATTCTTTACGGCAGTCGTCCTAAATTTCCTTTGTCGGGACACGTTCGTGATTTGAATTTAGCGTCAATCCCAAAAGATTATCATGACTATCTTAAACAATTTTCCGAAAGATTAGATATTATTCGGAATGAAGTAAAGGATCACGCACTAAAGTCGCAAACAGCAATGATGGAACGCGCTAATCGAAAAGTTCATAACTTAACATTAAGACTTGGCGACTTTGTATACATGAGTAAAGACCCGACAGGTCCAGGACATAAATTTAAATTCAAATTTGCAGGACCATATGTTGTTAAAAATTGTGAAAGTCCACACTTATATACATTAAAAGACCAGACTACATCTAAAATTTTCCCGTCAATCCATATTAACAGACTAAAGCCGGCATATGTTCGCAAACCTAATCAGTGTAACTATTTCATGGATCCAGTTATTACAAATGTCAATCAGTTCACAGTAGAACTCGATTTACTATCAGATGAACATTCGGAACACAGTGAGAACGATAGTCCATGCAATGATCTTGTTTCATCCGAAAATAAATTATCCAATGTCCCGGATGTAAGCACATCAGAAAATAATTTACCCGTGCGACGTTCTAAAAGGACACACAGAAAACCCATGCGTTTCCGAGACACTAATTTTACGACACCTGAATCGTCCACAGATAGTCATATCAAAGACAATGTTAAAATCAAACGTATACTAGCTTGTAAAATAGTGAACGGAACACATAAATATTTAGTTCATCTTTGTGGCGAACCTGCACAGAACGCACGTTGGATGGATATTTCTGATCTCAACGTTAAAGCCAAAGAGATAATTAGTAAAAGGCCCCCGCCTATAATAAATTAAGTGTATTATAGCTTGGGCGTGTGGAAATTATTCCGCCGCTTACAATGAAATAAATGATCAAAGTAGCGTCTGCTCGTAACTGCATAAGCGTGTGGGATTTTCACTGCCTCTAATTCATAAGTATCCAGAGATAAAGTTTGCGTTACAAAGTAATGTAAGAAAAAGAGAAGAAAAGAATCACCAGCATCATCTCTTTTGCACCTGATATTTGTGTGAGGTTTATCTCGCCGTCATTCGTATTCTTGTATAGATGTCCAACAATTTGATAAACTTTGAACTGTTAATTGAAGCACTTTATTAATGTTAATCGTTTGTTCAAATTTATTGCATTTCATTATATTTTTGGTTGACTTGGAATAGCCCATTTTTTTTAAAAAATAAGTGTGCATAAATTCATTCAATATTTGCATATCAGTTTTCACTATTTGCACATAACTGATTTTCATCAAATTTGTTCATGATAACGGAAATCATTTGATAGCGTGTACATTTGATACAGTAGAATGAATGTACATGTGGAATATTGTCAGTAGCGGTGTGATAGAAATCATAAATTGCCGTTTTAAGAGGTGTTGCTTTTCTGAAACATGTTTCATTAACTATAAATACGGATCCACGAGTCTGTGAGAGAGAGTAGGGGGGTGGGGGTATGAGAGTGTGAGAGAACCAGTTATGGTGGATGAAACCTATTGTGGAAAGCTCATTTTCAATAAGAGGTATCGGTCTCTGTTGGTTCCTTATCGATGTAAACAGCTACAGTCATGACAACATTGTTTCACTTATATATATATATATATATGCTATTTTACAAAATAATTGTATTGTGATTTCATAACGTTATCAAATTTTACTAGAGCATATGAGTAAGATGTGAGATTGTAGAGCAAAGAGTTGAAACGTATTTCAATAAGATTTTTTGCATATGGAGTCGTATTGTACTGGAGATTGTTTTTTATAAATTGATATTTACATAGTATTATGGTTTGAACTGAATTCAACCTGTGAAAAAATTATCCAAATTTTTGCTAAGCGGGGGGGGATGTTATGTATTAGGGTTGAATTCTGTTCGAGGTCGGGGCTATTCCAGGTAAGGGTGTAAGGTCAGACCCGTAATGCTGTTTTTTGATGTCTTTAGTATGAACGTGCTTATGGAGAATAAAGACGTGTTTGTAATGATGTCTTGTCTATTTATTTAGTCCCCGTAAAAGGCAAGAACATCTCACTCTGCCAAACATAGCAATAATCAAAACAAACCACAGTCAACTAAAAGAATCCAAACCAAAAATCTGTACAAAAACCAGACCAATTAAAAAAAGGAGACATCTACGTCATTTGTTTTCTCGTGAAGAGTTGTCTCCTTGGCACCCATTCCACATCATCTTGTTTTTATATAAATCTTTTCCAATATTATCGTAGATTGTTTTCACATGTTTTCACATGTAATAAAAGGTTTTAAACCGTGCTCATTTGCTCATTTTGTTATTTCGTACTTTTTGAACTAAAAAAATGAACATGACGATTTCCTCATTTAAAACTACTCAGATCTGCATGACAATAAACGTGCAGTACTTTTCTTTGTTAGCCGATCAGTTACAGAAGGATAACATACATTTAGCTTGTAATATCTGCAAATTTCACTATACCATTTCGATTACCGGAAGTAAGCAAAGGGAACACATATAAAGACATGTGAATACTAAAGTTGTCCATTTTGCACATGATTACCTTAACATTTGAGTATCTATAACCGTAAACTTAAATCATTTTCATTTTATAGATCAGATTAAATTTCTACAATACAAAGATATATGGTGTGATTAAATAGGTTTCTGAACGCAAGTCTGGAATTCGTGAAGTGCAAGTGTCCGACTTGAGAATAAATTTTCAATCCATGAAACCGGTCACATAGTTGCATATGAATATTTCCTACTTTTGAGTCATTCTAGGGTAATTAATGAGTATATTAGAGTTAACTACTGTTTTACCACAAAGACATTTATTCATCTAAAGAGGTGTGAAATGTTAGCTGATGTTTGTCTGATAACACTAGTTGGTAACCGTCACATATAGCATTTTAAATTTAATAACCTTTAATTCATAAAACAGGTGCAAGAAAAATTTAGGACAAACTTCGGTGGTTTTTTTTAACAACTCCTATTTTGCATTTTAAAAATTGTCATCCGATAAGTCTTTTGTTTCTACAATATGAAGACCAGACGGTTTACGTTCGAATATAGGACCAATTTGAAATTACTACATGTTTAAGTTAACATTTTTTATCACTCCTCTCTCGTAGTTTCCACGATATCAATGTATTGATATTTTATCTTTGATCTAGTTTAGTTTCATATTCGTTGTACGAACCCTAAAGCTCCACCTGGCAAATTGGTTTATAGTATACAGTTTTTGCTATACTATTTTTGTCGTCAGCTACTTCATGACAAAAGGTTAACTGTGAGTTCATCAAATGTTAATTGATTTAATATTAATTAATACTTATTGTCAGTTGTCAAAGATAACAATCTGTTAGATGATTGATGGTCCCCTAAACATAGAATATCAAGTTTGTAGAATATTTCTTAAAATTACCCTAAAATGGAACATATATAAACATACCATAACTAAATAAATCTTCTGCTTGATAAGCACATTTTTACGCCATTGAATATGTTCACAGTGACAAAGCATGTAGCTTATTGATGAGCAAAGTCTTATCTATACTTTTCTTATCCCCGACCATTTTTCAGCCACATGATACCTGCCAGCACGTAATAAACAATTAAAAGATCAGTCTTTGCCGAAATGTAGACATATTTCAAATGCACTATCATATCTTGGTATGGAACGATTACGTTTGCTTCAATACTTCTTTAGACCGGTAAAAGGGATTAAAACAATAGCGATAAACTAAATCAATATAAAATAAGGAGAACACCAACTCCCGAATTATCAAAAATAAAAGATGACTAGCTAGCCTCAATGCAACTTTGAGATGAAGAACAGCAATGGAAGCGCTGTTTCTTTGCTTTTTGTGTTTGTGGGTTTTTTTTCCCCTCCTTTTCTTTTTTGCTGTGCATGAACTGATTTTGTGTCTTGTGTGGATATCCCATATGTTTTGTTTTCTTCTATTACTATCAATACAAACAACAACGAGCAACACATGGATCAGATATCCTGACTTTGAACAGGCACAGCACATGGTATGGCAATGGTAGGTTTAACTAGTGTTACTTCGGCCCAAACTTACACCGTTTTCGCCTATCTACACTAAATCTAGAACGAGTAATAAAACACACACAATACAGATGCCCAAAGGATGACTAATAACTTGACCAAAAATAAATTAAAAAAAACCCACACGGGGTCAAATTATGCTGGCTTCAGGATGCCTACTAAGGTTACTGTTGGTTGTATGTTTCCTCTCTTTTTCTCAAGAAAAAAAATAATAATCAGAAACAACAACTCTAACAGATTTAAGGAAGTCTATTAATGTAATGTATGCTGAAATCGGTGGTACCGGGTATTTGTCGAAGTTGCCAATTGGTATTTGATCTAAACTAATTTACTAGTTATAGCATATCGCGACTGGAGCCTTTTGTTATTGTTTTGGAAAGTATTAAACATGTGTGATATATATAAAGCCTTAATACAAGTAAATTTTGGTCGATTAAATCAGCCTTGCTAAAACATATTATAGCAAAATGCACAAATTGTGATATGTACAAGCCATATAGGAGGATATCACCAGAACAACATCGATTAATTGTCTTTACGACATCTATATAAATGTAAGAGATTAAAACTTATAACAGAACGCCTGAAGCTTGACTCATCTGTAATCAAATTATGTTGTCAACATATATACATCTGAAATCATATTTTAAACAACACCGCTTGCAAAGCATCACATAGCAGCATTACAGTTAAACAGCTCGTCTAAAGTTTCTTATAATAACATAAAATAGCTACAATGCAATATCTGAATGTTGATCCATTGTCTGCACTAAACTAGTGCTTACATTGAAGGGAAATCTTATTAACTCAGTCTATAAACGCGCTGAAAACTGAATTATGATCTACAGGGTACTTAAAAAATCCATCACGAAACTACGATAGATCAGAAAGTTTGAACCATTTCCCGAATAATATCTTATGAACTACAATTTTGTTAAAACTTGTTGTTCTAAAACTAAAAAAATCACTTTACACTGAAAAATGTATCTCTCTCTCGTACATATTTCTTGTTCAGTTTTGGTCAGTTGCCCTTTTAAGTACAATTCGATTACATCAGCTCTTCGAAGTTTAATAGGTTTTGAATTTTTATACTGTTTTGCCTCGAGCTTCACTAATGAGACAGTTATTGTCAAAATGTGCAACAGAGAACTGATGCAGTAAAATTGGTTCCATCAATGTTAATACTACCTATGGGTCGATACATCTGCAGCTGGACTGTTTGCCCTCGATGGTATCTTTAGCCCAGTAGTTCAGAACTTCTGTACTGCAAGAAATCAAATATTGTTTTATTGAAACTGTCTATTATAAAGTTTTGAAAACCATTAAGTTATGAAATTTTATCTCCCTCGTGCATACCTTATCATGGTTCCCGTTACTACATTCCATGTAATTGCTGATAGCCGATGTGTCATATACTGACTTTTGCGATCGGGAACCAGTCTGTGCATGATGCCTCTACACTAGACGTCTGATTTAACGATCCAATTCTAATCGGACGTATACATGTAGCTTCGTATGTATATAATACATCCCATACAGCCAAATGGACTCATGCGGTATGGGCCTTGTTCATTGTTGAAGGCCGTACGGTGATCTATAGTTGTTAATGACGTTAATGTCTGTGTCATTTTGGTCTCTTGTGGAAAGTTGTCTCATTGGCAATCATACCACATCTTATTTATATCAACACTTTTTTACTGTCCGATGACCATGTGTTTATACCAAATTCAACCCCTGAGATTGACAATCTTAGATATGCATTTGCCAAACTCTAATATTGTCGAAACAATTTAAAATGATGCAAATAAAGATGTAAGAAGTAAATTCCAAAAAAAAAGATTTAATGTAAGACAGTTGTAAGCAATAAGGAAAGGAAAAAAATGGAGAAATTAGTCAACTTTTTCGTTTTATTTGATTTAAATTGGTCTTGACGGGAGAATTTATTGTAAGACACGGTGCCTGTATATGAAAGCATTTCACGAATCTTTGAAAAACGATTACATAATAATAACATAATTCTAAAAAAAAAAAGCAAAAAAAAAGCAGATAACACATTTATACCTTGTTATATCTGCATCATGAAGTATACTTTATTGACACGGTAAAAGATAAGAATAGCAGCAATATGGAAGATGAAAAGACATGTGAATACTAAATTGGTTCATTTTGCAGATGATTACCTCAACATTTATACTTAAATTACCGTAAAATGCATTCATTTGCATTTTATAGATCAGATTAAATTTTAACATTACAGAGATTATATGTCAAATACGACAAATAAGCATGTTGGAATTCATTAAGTAAAAGCACACCGTGTATACAGAGACCTGACTGATACAATAACACGAACTGTCATAAAGCAACCTATTGGTCTTTAAATTTTCAAATTTTGAGTCATTTTGGGATCGGAAACAATAAAATGACAAACCTGTCAAATACGACTTATGGATCTTATAATTTCCTTTTTTTGAGTCATTCTTGATAAACGAGTTCAGAGCAAACCGCAAAGCCATATTTATTAATCAGATGTGAGAAATATCAGATATTGTATGTTTAATAATACCACCCTGGAAGTTTGATACATGTAACATTTAAAAATCTAATACATTGTATCTTGTAATTGTTTCCACAGGTGTCTTTTAATACATAATATGCACTTAGTTTTGTTGAATGTTAGTTTTTTAAGTTCCACATATTGCATGAATAAGATTTGTCTATTTCTTGAAGTAGACAAGATAGAAATCGAAGATACCAGAGAGTGCCCAGAAACAACAAGGAGAAAAAAGACAATCAAAAACAGCCAAACAACAAACAAGACATACAGCAGTCCACAAAAGATTACAAAGAACACGAAAGATTTAACGACACAATATATATAGATAATTATTTGCCTGGTAAAACAATCCTGATTTAAAAAAAATTAATCAATGAAAACGTTTTCTTTTTAAAATAAATAATTTAGACCCCGACCAACTTTAAACTATTGAAAGTTGGCAACGGCAGTATAAGAGCACGTATTTCTTTTTCAAACATGATGCACATTTTATAAAGTTTTTAAAATAATGATATAGTTAACATTTTCCATAAAATCGGGATTGATGTTATATATATATATATATATTTTATTTAGAAAACTACCCCTTTACATCGGGACCAGCAGTCATCAGGGTAGAAGTGATGGTGCGTCTATACTATATTATTTACAATTATATACATTTTAGTTAATGGTTTCATTATAGAATGTCTTTGAAACAATAACATACATGGCACATTAATAAGACAAAAATAGAGATTTCTAAAATACATAATCATAATAAAAAAAAACAATTTATAGAATGTTAAAATATACATGTAATTAAAACACTCATAGACAAATATGACCATGCAGCATGTATAAAGCATAAAAACTAAGATCAATCAATATATAATAGTACATACGAGTAAGTTAACTCAGAGGTTTATTTTGGTTCAACCATAGTTAGACGTAATCTAAATAATTCTAAGAGATACATTCTTCCATAAACATCATAAAATGAACCAATTTCATCGTTAAAAGCATAACCAATATCGCCAACTAAAAATTATACTTGTGCACGTGGCGACAGTTCCAGAAAACTTACATTTCTATCATTAAAAGAGGCAAATAAGGTGAAAAATTTAGACCTGGTTTGTTCAAGAGATGTACACCCGAGCAGAAAATGTTCTAAATCTTCTGACTCCCCTGAATCACAAATGGGACATAGGTTGTCCTCGGACATATGCATTCTAAAAAGAAACTGCTTTAATGGCAAATAATTTGTTCTTGCGAGCAGTTTAAGACGGGATGAATTAAAATCGCTTATGTCCTCTAAGTATAGCTGGCTACCTGTCTTAATATAGCAGTGCTGATACAAATCAAGGCTACTTTTAGTAGTAACATCAATAATTAAACTTTCCCTACCATATTGACAGTTAAATTTATTAGACCCAATACTTTCCGTGTAGGTGTTAAGATTGTGGACTTACTTATACGTTAAAATAAATAATATGAATTATAATGTAATTATAAGTCACTGTTTAAGAAAAATTAAATAAAACCAAATTCTTGGACTTTTATATTAGTCCCAGGATTAAAGTGTTGAAAAAATAAGATTATGAAAAGAAAAATAGCTTGCGATATACTACCTACATCTTTCACATAATCAAAGAAAAATCAAGAAGCATTTGAATATTGATTGAGGGAGCGAAATTACCAAATTACAACAAACATATATAAACGTGTATTTGGGGAAATATTTACAATTTCACTAGCAAAGATAGGAGACGTCATCTGGCAGAGAGAGCATTGCTTAATTTTAAGAAATAGAAGAAACTATTTGTTAAAGGCCGTACAGTGACCTATAGTTGTTAACTAGTTAATTTCTGTGTCATTTTGATCTCTTGTGGAGAGTTGTCTTATTGGCAATCATACCACATCTTCTTTTTATATATTTAAATCATTTTACAATTAAGACATCAAATTGTCATTTCGTGTTATTGTTGCAGACAATTCTTCGCAAAAATTAAAAATTGATCATGTTTCTAAAATTTTGTTTTAATTCAATGGAATTTTGCATTTGCACCGGCTTGAAAAAATAAAACCATATAAAGAAGAAACTTCGAACATCACTTTACTTTAAGCGGTATTTCACATGAGTAGAATATAAGGTCAACGTTTGAAACTTTCCGTGGAACAACGTCAAAATCGTCGTTTTTATTAGGAACGTCGTGTAACGCTGAGTGGCACCAATACCGTGCGCAACGTCAGAGAGATGTGGAACGATTGCCATTGAGCCAACAATCAACCAGAGACAAAATAACGTAGATGTGAGCAGCTAACGGTACCCGTACAGCTTTCATCAATGCACAAAAGCAAATAAAGCTTTAAAGATACCAACATAAAAAAATGAAAAATAATATAAATGAGCAAGCCCATCAAAAACTGAGATAATATCGAGGGTTTAATAATTCAACCTTCTTGATAATCATTTACAATTGTAATCGTTCGAAATTTCACTAAATCCGGCGATGGAAAGACTGCTTAAATAATTTCTTATCTTGCTGCGAGTACTCGTAGGTCAAAATCAAAGTATTTTACTTAACTATTTAACAGTTATATTATTATAGAAGGTTAACTGTAAGATCATCAAATGTTAATTGATTTAATATTAATTAATACTTTATTGTCAGTTGTCAAAGATAACAATCTATTGTATGATTGATGGTCCCCTAAATACAGGATATCAAGTTAGTAAAATATTTTATGAAAACATACCTTAAAACGAGCAACTGAGAATATAACCACATTTTCTGCTAAATCAGCAGATTTGTGAGGTCAACATTGAAACAAAGGAATTTGTTATTTATGCAAACCAGCCCACGTTTTATTGTAGCAAACAGTTTAGCGTTGGGTTTGAATACTGCATTGTTTTACCAATATGCACACAGTGTTTAAGCTATATGTATTTTATATAGGAACTATTAAGTCGTAATGGTAAATGAGTGCAGAGCTTTGTACCCATTTGATCATTAGCACCATTTCATATTTGAACGCTTCCATGAAATACAATTAGTTTGAAATATTTTAACATAACATGACTGTTCCGTACTGTTTGTATTTGTAAATCAGCTTTCCAGTTTTTAGTGGATTTTGGGTTGCTTGATCTCTAGTTTTCTGTGTAGTGTAGTCTTTTGTTATTGCATTTAGTCTTGTGTTTTGTTATTGCAGATTGACTTGTGACTTGTGTTTTGTTATTGTAGTTTGATTTGTGTTATTTTTCGGAGTTTGTCATGTGTTTTGTTATTGTAGTTTGTCTTCTGTTTTGTTATTGCAGTTTGTCTTGTGTTATGTTATTGCAGTTTGTCTTGTGTTTTGTAACGCAGTTTGTCTTGTGTTTTGTGGTTGCAGGTTGTCTTGTGTTTTATTATCGCAGTTTGACTTGTGTTTTGTTATTGTAGTTTGACTTGTGTTTTTTTCCTGGAGTTTGTCATGTACTTTGTTGTTGCATTTTGTCTTTGTTTTGTTAATGCAGTTTGTCTTGTATTTTGTTATGCAGTTTGTCTTGTGTTTTGTTATTGCATTTCGTCTTGTGTTCTCCTATGCAGTTTGTCTTGTGTTTTGTTATTGCAGTTTGTCTTGTGTTTTGTTATTACAGTTTATCTTGTGTTTTGTTATTGCAGTTTGTCTTGTGTTTTCCTATTGCAGTTTGTCTTGTGTTTTGTTATTGCAGTTTGTCTTGTGTTTTGCTATCGCAGTTTGTCTTGTATTTTGTTATGCAGTCAGTTTTGTGTACTGTTATTGCATTTTATCCTGAGTGTATTTAGCCAGTTTGTCTTGTGTTTTGTTATGTTTTTTCTTTTTTGTCTCCTTGGTATATTTTACCTTAATCATTGTGAAGTCATTTCGTCTGAAATTTTTATCTCTTATTTATAATTTGAAACAACACTAATTTGTTTTAACTGCACCGTAATTTTGTATGAGTTTATTAGTGTGCATGGGCTTTGTACAATACAGTTTTTCCTATACTGTTTATTACGCTGCTGTATGAAATCTACCTTGTAACCGCTAATATTTTAAGTTATCTATGTTCATATCCGTAGATATTTTAGCACCCTGAATGTTGCCCGTTACACACGAATCCTTCAAAATTTGCCGTAAAAGTTAAAAGAGAGACGAAAGATACCAAAGCCACATTCAAACGTTCAACGCCATGGCAAAACAACAAAACCAAACCAAAAGACAAACAGCTGTATAACAGCACAACATAGATAACCAAAGACAACATTAACGTGCAACAATATTTGCACCTGTTGCACCTACCATACTCGGAATATCGAAAATAACGACCAATTACGACTACACGTGGCTGCGTACTTATATATCCCGCTCAATCCAATTTAAGTCTCACGGTATCAAAGATTTTACTACTGGTGAGATAAGTCCAGGGTGACAATATATATTTATCCCATTAAAACACTGGTGTTAAGCCTATATACCACATGTTCTTTGATATCCAATAATTTACTAAGTACTTATTTAAGCAAATACTAAAACCATGCATTACCTCAAAAAAACTTTAATGAATGTTGTAGATCATATACTATCATCAAAGAGACCACATAAGCATCAAAACGTATGCCGGAAAGTTTAAAGTTTATGTCAGAAAAAAGAGTTCTTTTGAAAAACGAGAAAAATGTCGGTCTATCATAAAATCTATTGTCAATAGTACATCTGCGCTTAGAAATCATATACATTTTGTACAGTACATAAGAAAATGCCTGTACCAATGCAGGAATGTGACAGTTATTATCCATCGTTTGATGTGTTTGAATTTTCCTCAGAGTTCAGTATTTTTGTGTTTTTACTTTTTGTAGTATTATGAGGTCGTTGTCTTTAACACATAAAGAATACCCCATTGATTGCTTGAATCACTGTTGAAATAAGCAAGCACAATTAAAAGGAGGTCTCCAGCTCATTTTATTGTAGACAGTTTGAAAGAGAGAATAATCTAAGTGTTTCGTATGATTTTTAATATTTTATGAACTGTTACAATATAATCGCATCAGTGACATTCTAACAGAAGTAACCCAATGAGCGATACATGCTTTCTAGAGCCTCTAGTTTTGTATACATTTTGATAAATACTAAGTTTTAACTAAACACCATTTATCAACATGCACCGTTTGTTGCAGCACTCCGTCAGATAAGATTAATGTGCAAATTGTATCTTTTTATGTGAATGTTTGCAAATATTATAAATAAGTACTTTTGTTTGATGTTTTCATAATTAATTGTTAAACTATGACATTTCAAGTGTTGAAACAGCACGCAATTTGCATGTATAGATAAAATGAATAGAAAATTTAGATAAAACAGTTTCAACCCTACAAAACAGCATGACTAAAGCGCATGTATAAATAGTCATCAACATTTAATCTGATTAAACAAAAAAAAGGACGAGTATACCAATTGGGCAATCCTTATTCGATTAATTCAATCCTTCTCTCACTCCATTTTTTTCCCACGCGGGTTTATCGTAGAGTCAAAGTCCGTACAGTGATCGTTTCCGTTCCGGAACTATTTTCCTTTAGGACTTAGTGTGAAGTGTAGTATCGGAGCTGGGACTGCAAGGGGCTTTGTCGTAGAGAAGCGATATATAACTACTGAATTATTTGACCAGGGCACTCCAAAAAAATACAATTACATGAAGAATTTAAGAAGGAACAAAATATGTTCTCGCACAACACAGAAAATCCCACCAGAATCTGAAAAAAAACCTGGAGGTGAACTCGAGTACAATTGAGAGAGCACATATAGCGTTTCAATGACAGAATTACCAGTCTTTGGTAAAACAAAGTGACAAAAATATTTTGACAAGCTGATAGAATAAATATAATCTACACAGGTATTTCATATGCAGACACGTTTGGGTGAAAACACTCTTGGAAATTTCAGGGTATCGATATTTTCTGAAAAAAAATAGCAATGATATGTTATCCGGTAATGCAGATTACATGTGGACCCAATGTGTGTGGAGCCCTTGCCCTTCTGGTGCATCCGAGATCCAATCGTTTTTTTTTGTCGATTCCGAGTTGCTCAGTTTTTGTGTTTTTCACATTGTGTTTTCTTTTCTTTTTGTCTTTTTTCGTTCTCTCTTCCATTGGATTTTCAGTTTATTTTCGACTTATGAGATTGCATGTCCTTTCGGTATCTTTCGCCTCACGTGTATGCATTTTTCCTGGCGAATCTATAAATACGAAACTGATTAAGAAAGTGCATAAATGTCATGATGCTTACAATATTATTGTTTTAGTCTAATATGTTTATGTTTTTATGTAGAATGATGTGTTGACTTACTGTAAAATGCTACATGATAGTGATAAATGACTTACGTATGGAAAGCCGCAGTGAACCCCTGCTTTTTATTATTTCCCCATAAGAAATACATGAAAAAAAAAAGAAATAAAGGTTCTCTGCGGCTTTCTTTACACTACTGTTATTGTTTGTTTATTCTAGGAAGATGCACTTGTTCAGCTTAATTTTTTGATCAAGTTAAACAATTAACAACTTTCTATAAAAAGTAAGTCTGATGCAGTGTGATAAAGAAAATATATAATCTTCATAGCAGATATATATAAATCTTAGAGACAAATCCTTTTTCTACTTTTGATGTCGCATTAGAAACACTGCAGGTGCAATTACGAGCAGATGTATATTTCGCTGCAAGTTAAAAGCTGACTCGGGATACAAATCTATTTTGGATAGAGCTTAATACTAAACTTAGTAACTGAAGTGTAAAACTGATCTCACGGTGTTGTTATATTTACGCATCGCTTCTAAATGTTAAAGGGCTTACCTATTCATAAAAATGTTCATATTCAACAAACGAGGTATATATTGTGTTCTGTCGATTGTGAAGTTTTTCATTCATATATCTCGTATGAATTAAAATAAGTTTGTAATTACTGAGAATATAATGATCAAAGGTACACGCCAGCACGAACATCGGAGATTTTATTCAGTATAAAAGATCCGAGAGTCTCATACGGAGACTACATTGACGGCCGATTACTAGAATAAATTTGTCGCCAGAGTAGACATAATATGGGTTTATTTACAAATAAAGTTTTGCTCGAAGTTTGAATTTGATTATCGAAACACCGATCTATAACAAGTGATGTTACAATAAGGTGAAATATTTTTGATATCTATTTGCATGGATTTGTGACATTTTTTGACTGAAAGAATTTTAGTTGTGAAGTAGTAACCTTTTTTCAAGGCCAACGAAAATAAAATTAGTGAAATAAAGAAGACTTTAAAGAAACAGCATGCTGACTTGCTCTTACATAATTTTTGGAAAATGAATCATATTATTTATTTATACAGATCATATACAGTGAGCACTGACATGTATCTATGAGCAACATAAAAGTCGTATCTGTGATACCAGGATTTTAAAATAAAACGAACGTTCGATAACTTTGACGGTCAAATTGTGAATCTTTTGATTTGTTAAAGGGGTAGACGTCTGATTGTGAGTAATACAAACTTATCAGGATCGTTGACCCTTATCATTGTGCTGTCAGAAAGTTTATTCACGCGGGTCTACAACATCATATTTAATTGTTCAATGCACTTTATCAAATAACGGAACAACTCAATGATCTTACAACCAAAACACTTCGTGAAAATGGTATCGCCGTCTAGCATAAAATACTGGATATGGTTTACAAATAGATAAACTAATTAGTTTATTATATATGATTTAAATTTTCAATGGAGATTTTTTTTTAAATACGAATCTGTCGATTCTTGTTTTGATACAGATGTAGCCTCCTGTCAGGTTCACCATTAAGGATGAAGACACTCTCAATTACGTTATGTAATTTTCATTTATCATTTAAATTAATATACATTATTTTAATAATTCCTGCAACTTGTGATACAAATGATGGACTACATTTTCCTGATCCTAGACAAGGTAAGCCTTTGATATTTTTCTTCTTTAATACACAAATAGAAAATTGAATGTTTAGTAAAAAAATGTATTTCCTTTATGTTTTTCTTGTATTTTATGTAAGTAAACCTTCAGCTATATGCATACCCCTGTATCTGACAGAGGCAGGATATAAAGCGAACCGTATAGAAAACACCATTGTAACTTTTTGTTCAAGTGCAAGTTAAATAATGTGATAAACAGGTCATGCGAGACAATTTTTCAGCATAAGTCTGAATTATGTAAATTGCAATATTTGATAGACGGAATAGATGACATTTATACTATACATTTTCTTTTTAATTACCGAATTTTATCCGCATTTAATAAGACATATACAAACAAATCAAGTTTATATTGACAAATATATTATTTACAATTTTCATCTATATTTAATTTTGTTTGCTTATGTTTGAAAGCATCGAGACATTTTAAAAGTTTTAAGGACTCCGTACTTTGGGTCAGTATCAGTAATTCACAGTTGACATTCACTTTAAACAAGCTTTTAGCAGGTTCTATGAGGACTGTGTGACCAATTTTTAAATACATCAAACATTAATCCATATTAAAGTAAATTTAAGTTAAATCCGTATAATCTCTTTAAATGCCTTATAAGAGCAAATCTTTGTTTATCTAAGCATATAAAACTTTCAGCTATGTCATCCAATAAAAACGGTCAGGCTAAGGTCAGGCGATTGTTATTTCTGCTTTTTGTCACAATTGTATTTTAAGAGGTTTGCCTGTTGTTCAGTTCTTTTTTTGGTCACTATTGTGGTTTACGCAGTTCCCGCCCATTGTTTCTTCTGCTTTTTGTTACTATTGTGGTTCAAGAGGTTTCGCGGTCCTTTTTTCTTCCGTTTAGGCTAGGATTTGACACTGTTGTCAACCTTTATACCGCAACACTGCCGTAGGTTGAATCTTGTCGGAAGAAGTTTGCTAAATACCGGGTTTCTGTATTTTGAACTTGTGTATAGTGTAATTACTGATTTGCCAGATCCCTCCCTCTTCATTCAGAGTATATAACCATACTGGAGCATTTATTGAAACCCTAATATTATGCTCCTATAAGCATATCATTAAATTTAGTTCTAATGATGTCGTTTAAAAATGGTTCTATGTCACTGCGAAATCTTTGAATATAAAAGACGAGATTTTGGACGGGTTGTCTTCCGCCTTCGTATTGATTGATTGTTGTTTGCTTTACGCTGTATTTGCACTAAAAGGCTGCCTTCGTATTGACTACAGCTTTATAACTCGGTTTTCAAAAGTGTGGACCGATATTATGATCGTCAAACATCATCGGAAAACTCATTTGAAGAGAAAATTAATTGACAGTGTGAAGTAATTTATCCCAACCCTTAAACTGAATGGAAAATCCAACTTCATAACATTATTGGTAAAAGTATCTATAAGTAAAGAACGTAAAATGACCATTAATTATGTTTTTTTTAAATTTTCGGTTGCTTAAAGTCCAGTGGCAAACATTTCATGCATATTCAGGACGATCATTTGTTTGTGTGAACGATGAATGATTAAGACACTTTAGTAGTATCATTACTTTATTTCTAAAACTTGTGTGATCGATGAATGATGAAGACACTTTAGTAGTATTTACTTTATTTCTAAAACTTGGTCAGTCAAAAAGAAGTTGGAATTCATCAAAACAATATGGGTTTATGTTTATTTAATGTATCAAATAAAGGCGTACCTGTGCAGCATGTATGCTAAGTCAGCACTAATACAAGGACTATCTGTAATAAGTCTGAATAACAAATAATAAATATCCCTTTAAATTTAAATGTGCATATTTTTGAAGAATCAAAATTTGTAATTTTAAAGATATGTCATATCTGGTTATTAAATCTGGCATTTAAGATACATATTTGAAAACTAAACGGATCAACAACATGTTTTAAGATTGATTTTTGGTGCAACCGACTTTGCACAATTGATATTTTTAGAGGAAGATAAATAGTTATGTTTATTTGCACTTACTTGATATATGGCATTTTATAATCTACATTGATTTGAGGATGAGAAACTTTTATATGATTGTTGTTTCGGATGAGAGTTGGAATTAATTCGTCTAATAAGTCGAGGATCGATCGCTTGCTGTGTAGATCATACATGTATATTACTCAATTCTCTCGATCAATTTGATTTGAATGTTTTTGTTTTGTTTGTTTAATTGAGGGTAAAAATGAAACAAGACATTAATTATAAGGCTTGCATTTGCCTCATATTTCGAGATTGTACTATGACATAAGTGATTGATTAGTGTGCAATGATTAGACTTTTGTACATAATATTGGTTGAATTTGATCAACAAAATGGATAACAAAATGTCCATAATTATATATTTATCGAAAATAGTGACAATCTTCGTTACTTTTTCCCCGGAAATTTGAACGTCCCACACTAGATTCTTGCAAAAGTACTCACGAACAACGCAATATTGACCAGCTTAAAATGATAAAAAAAAGCCAACTTCAGAGGACAAGTTTGGGAGGACACTTATTTTTAACAAAATCACACTTGAAATTTTGCCCTTTTTGATCAGTTCCCTAATCTTTCTTAATTGCAATTTTGTACACCTGATCGCCAACACATGCGAAAATGAAATATTTGCCACTGGACGCCAAGTAACCAATAGTAAATCATGTATAGATAAGCGCAGCTGTCTGCCAGATAATTAAACTTTTTTTTTAATGCCTTGCGTGTAAATGATAGAAAGACGACAATGCATATATCAAACAAGTGTTCTAGAAATAGCTTACATCGCCTTTGGGTAAGGTGAAAAGCCAATGTCGCTCGTCTACACTTAAACATTTAATAACAATTTATCTTAGATATATTGACGTGTTACAAAAAATTTAACAAATTAATTAATGGAACAACAACTTACTGTTGTTTTTTTGTTACACCTGTTTGAAGTAATTAAATACTTGGTGTCGGTAAGATTAATGACCGGTAACGTGAATCGGACATATATATCCTAGTTCTAATATGTTAACATGCATGGGACCACCAGATGACAAAGAAATTTTTATTCACTAACGATCTCAATAAAATTTATGTCCAGTGGCAAACAGTCCAAGTGTGATTCAGGACCCTAAAAAATCGACAATAAATACAATAGGTAGGTCTGCAATAGAGACCACCCGGGATCAAGGTGGCATAGAAATACGAAATGCCACTGGAAAATGAGGACAGAAAATTTTGCCTTACTACAGTCCACTAACGAACCCATCAAAGGGTTGTTACAAGGGTTCTTAACGAGAGAGTGACAATCTCTCTACACGAGACATCGGATTTAACCTCCGTATTCTGACCAGACGTGGTTGCGTACTTATGCATCCCGCGATCGACTGTCCTTAACGCTCATCAACTTACCTTCCCACAGAAATACTTACCAGTGAAATTTTTCTGCATGCATTGTCCTTACTATGACCGCGCTATCAAAAGAAAGAAACTTGTTATATCCAGTTCATATTCGCCTTTCATTCTTTTGGTATATTTATCGTTTTCTATTCTTGAAATTTGGATATACGTTTAATTCATCAATGTATAGTACGAATTTCGATTTAAGTGCACGTTAATCGATACCGATCAATCAATCATTCGGATTTGAACATTGCTTTATTTTTAAAACCTTTAAATGTCAGACTGGCATTTTCACCTCATGATCCTAATCTTATGTTGAGGCATGCTCGGGATGAGTGCAAGATGTCGTGGGTTCTTCCACGGCCGGGTCAACCAAGACTTGAAAACGCGTTTTCCTGCGGTCTGTTACCTAGCATAGTGTTAGAATCCCGACTTACCGTATCGGTCGAGTATACTAGCAGGTATTCGTCATGCCTTTCCTAAAGCAACAAGTCGTAAGATACCATATAGGTATTGAAACTAATCAATCGATTATAAATCTGAAAACGCAGAAACTGTTTACATACGTATTGATCGTGTAAGTACAAATTTTAAATTTTCCACTGCCCCCTCCATTTTTACAACAAAATTTTTTTAAATAATTACTTGTCGCTTTCAAAAGATTGTCCATCTGAATTTTCAGTGCACTACTACGCCACTGAGCAATCCTATCAATAATTGTGTATTATATAAGATTAAATACTAATCACAAGCACGGAAACACACTTTGAACTTGTAGTGTCAGTAGGAAGTGCATGTTTAGTGAAGGTACACGATCCTGGGATTTGAGTTAATCTAACAAAAATATGCCGTCGGTTCATCCTTAAAAAAACTGTTATACTTATAAAAATAATCATTATAAATGTTCGATTGTGAATCAGAGCCAGTGTCCTGCCAAATATCACAGGCGGTTACTTTGGAATACGAATGAAAAAATCTACAACTGTGTAGGGTGCACATGAAATAGAAATACATCTTAGGTTGACTGGGGTATGGCAGGAAAACCGTTGATTAAGTTGGCGACCGGTTAGCTGTATGGAATGTATAAATACGTTGCCACCTCCGGTCCGAATTGGAATATAAAACCGACGCATTGTGTAGGGTTAGTATCGTACTCTCTTGTACGACAAAGACTCATTGAAATAAATAACTGCACGTGGGACTCTTAATTTGCTTATCATATGGCAAAATGTCTGCCCATATCCAACAGAACTTCATTTTTCAGTGGCAGTTATAAGAATTTCCCGCAATTCATATCGCTCGATCTACATTGAATAACTGACGCACTGTAATAGTTGTTGATGTGTCCTAGTTTTGAATATGTATGAAATATTTGCAACTGGATGTTAATTAAGCAAGTAACAGTCGATCAAACTGATAGAAATTACGGTGTTCCGAAAGGAAATTTTCCCTCGCTCCACAATAGTTTCCCGAGAAAAAAAATCTGTTATCTGGCTGTACAGAACATTTCAGAGAGTGATTCATAAGCCTTATATTTGAAGCCAGCATTCGATCACCACTGACAAGAAAGGTTTATAAGAGCCAATGGTGCAATTCTGTCATTGACATGCTTTTAGAATTTATTTCACAATTTATCTTTTTTACCGGATAAAACTTCATGTCACACACATCTTGTAACTTTCCCAATTTATTTTTCTAAAAGTAATTGTAGGGCGTAAAAAGGGAAACATAAAAAGAAAACAACGGCTCCTATATCTTATGACTTCTAATCGTAATTGGTAAAACATTCATTTGACGTGCATGTTGCGCAACATACATATCTTCTTGTCAAATTAAGGTGCATACAACATATCTCCACTTGAACGGCATGTCGTTCTGACTTGTTTGTTGATTGTTCTTCTGGAGATGAATAGCTGGTAATTGGTTTAATGGCACCATGTTTCATAACTTACAAATATCTTGCCACCTTACTCCGTATTAAAGGGCGCTCAGCATAGATATACACCTGTCTCTCATTTGCAATATCTTAGGTGGAATCCTAGTGCATGTTGTTTTTTCCTTACCAGAATGACAAATTTGTTGATGTAAATTATCTTTGATAAAACATACAAACACTATGAATCAGTGAATATGCATGTTGGTTCAGTGCTTGGTATTAATGTCTTAGAATAAAATAGTTATTTGATCACAGTCTTATATAATAAAACAGTTTTGTCGTTTTAAGTACAAAACTGTAAAAGACGAAAGTGTTCCTTTTCTAAAGTAATTTTGCCTCGAGAATTTTGCTATTAATTGTTTCTGTTGTGGATACATTTTCAGCCTAATAGCGTTGAAAATTGGAACCATATGCGACCAAATATGTGGAAAAAAAAACCGATCTTAATTCAATCTAATTAAAATTAAATCTCCGCACTCGCTCATTTTTTATGCTTGGTCGCTGGGTACGCGTTTTCACTGACTCAAGGTTCATGTTCCACTGGGCCCCTAAACATGCATACAATGGGATACCTCAAAAGAAAAAAAATAATATAAAGTACATGTATATTAGTTTTCAAAGAGGAAACTTCTAAATGAGCACGACTAAAGCCGGAAACACATTTTATTTCTGTAAACTTTAAAACACCGGTTTCCTGCAAAAAAAATATAACTTTAGATATGTACATCCGTCAACACTTTCAGCGTCTATAAAAGACATCAAAAGTTTAATACTTGAAAATATCCCTCTAAAATTGCCGAGCTCTCGCCATTTTTCAGCCAATGCTTGTAGTTCCCATTGTTTTTGCAATACAAGTACGCTATGTACTATAACATTATTTAGTCTGTTAGGCTGTTAGCCATCAAGACTGGAATATTTATTTACTCTGTCAATAACATGTTTACAATCTTGAATTATCAGTCATATTTTCTAAAACTTAGATATTTATATCTTATCATGTACATTATTTAAACACGAAAATGACATAATAATTTATCAAAATCATTTAAAAAACCGCATAATTTGACAAGAGATCAAACGTATATCGATAATTTCTGTTTGATTTTTTCGGTAGAAATAAGCAGTGACAGTTAAACTATATTGATAAAATAAATAGTTCAAGGAGTTGCGGATATATATACGAGATATAAATCGGTCAAAATGGAGATAACTATTAAAATAAGAACTATGGTTAGACATATTCGGTTTCATCCTTCCTCTGTCTTGCTTGTTACTTGTCTGTCAAGCTAAATACGATGGGAAGTTGACACTTGCAGACGACAAGTGTTGGTACTTTACGGTAGTTGTCCCACGCATGTCTTTGATTGCCGACTTTTTCGTGTCATTTGGTGTGACACGAAGCATATTTTTAAAATGGCATACTTGCACTAGTTATCGATTGTGTCACGTGAATTATTAATTCTTAATTATTACCTTATTTAACCAAAAATTTCCATCAAGTGTTCCCACTTTGTTAATGTACCCTTAAAGAGTGGATTCACTTAAACCAGCAACCTGAGTATAAAAAGGTTGCATCCCTTGAATTCTTAAAATCTGTAAATAATTGACACGGTTCAAATGAGAGACAATGTTTTATGAATAACTTTTATTATCACTTGTAATTTATTATGATTTTTGTTATATGTCTTCTTACACTTTTTTTCATTCGAGCCTCACTGGTGAGTCTTTAGTAGACGAAACTCGTGTCTTTATGGTGTATAAAATTGTAAGCCTGGTATCTTTGATGAGTCTATTTGTTCTTGTCTTACAAGACCTGCTAGTAACTACTAATATTAGTAAATGTGCCTTTTCGTACATTGTAAATGCTGTTTTTGTACCTTCTTGATAAAAGGTTTTAAGGCTAAAAGCAACGGTACGCTCTGTCGTAATGCACGTGTGCACATTTTACCGAATCTAGCAGAGTTTTTTTTGTTTAGTACTAACAAAACCTAAATATAACCCCATTAGTTTAGAAACATCTGTATCATTGACTACTAGCAGCAATTATATGCATACACGCAAAAATGATGTCATCAATATACAAAACATCGCTGTAATTGACTTGCGGAACTGAATAAAGAATTACATCTATTGTTACTTTTATTATCAAGGCGAATTAGTGATCTAGTTTACTTGTATGCTGAAAATGTGCACCACTTTGTACATTTATTGCACTTGTACGTTCGTATACTTCATAGAAAACCAATAAATCTTGTATGTGATTATGTTAAGGGCATAAAACAGATAAATGTTGTCTCTAATCTTAAACTGCATCAATTATGCTTTAAATTGACATCATTAGTCGCAAATTAAATGCACTTTGGAGAACCTTCTTGTGATCTCTTGTTTGTCATTATCTTTCGACATTTAAATAAAATTGTAGTTTATCCACACCCAATGAGAAATATTGTATTTTCATCTGGAAACTTATTTTGAACTTGAAAGACTTGTACCTGGATTTACAACGATACTATCGTCCTGAATATGCATGAAACATTTGCCACTGGACGTTAAGCAACCTATAATCAATCAATTACGACGATGCAATATCTACTCGTAGTCATGAACTTGTAGTGAGGTGAGAGTTTGTGTTCCATGTTGGAGGCCTCACTGTGAATTGCATATTGAGAATAATAAAAGCGTTGTTCTTTTGAGTTTGTTTTGTACTTTTGATTTTTGTTTTGTTCTTTGTGTTCGCTTTCCCACATCTACCTGTTTTTGTGTCTGCTACTTTTTTTGCTCAACTTGAAAACTCATGCATAGTGGATTGGGTAAATTCGTTAGCGGTAAAACGTTTTCTAAATTGTTACTTTACCATTTATAAAAGTAAATGAATTTTGCAAAATGCTGTAGTAAGAGTGGTAAAACAAAAGAACGCTTTCGTTTGTTTTTTTTTTTGGTGTGACGCAGTTTTGCAGGGTGTAAATTTGTTTGTGCATCTGAACTTCAATCTATCACTAATGTTTACCAGTATGAAAGCACACTTATATTTTCAACTTAAATGCTATTTTTGGCTTCTCAATTATGACATAACACGATACAATTTTATTACATTCATGTTTAGAAAATAACCGTGGATGAATCAATGTATTCTTGCCAAATCTGAGTGATTAGTTGGCTACGGACTACCGACCATTGTTACAAATATTCCTATAAAATTGCAATGTTCCACATTAAACTGCCACAATCAATTACATAATTTTATTTGCTTTTTACACTTCATTGATGTTCAGTAATAATTAAGTGTGTAGATTTTGTCTGGTATTATTCAGGCTTATATTAGATTTGAAGTCATTAGTAATGCGAGATTGAGATGAAAAACTAATCAAGCAGGATTCGAGTAAGGAAGGAATAAAGAATGGATATTACATCTATGCTTTGGTAAATAAAAAGACGACGTATTCTTTAAAATTACCAAGGTTGAAAAGCATTTTCGTATGGTATATGCTCAGTTACGGTCGTAGGATTTTTGCATTTTATTTTGTGTTTGATTATTGTCCTTATTTTTTAAACCCTTTTATCCCTTGAACTCGCAATTCGGACGTCATTTTTATAATGTTCTCTTTGTCTACCAAGAAATCAACTACTTAAGAAAAAATCTCAATTATTAGATATTGGATGCTATTTTTTTGTTTATTTTACCTTTACGTAGCTCTCAAATAAAATCTTAAGAGAGACGAAATTATGAAATGAAAAGGTCTTTCAGTTTGTATATGTTTGAGCATACTGTGGGAAAAAAGAAACTAATAAAAGATTAAAGTATGAATAGAATGAGATGTGACGTATATACGTCAATCGGACGATCGCACGATAACCTAATAACACGAGAAGACATCTTTAGAAGTCAACATACAGTCCCAAAATAGACCATTGTCTACCATTACTTCAGGGTCGAAACATTAGTGAAAGTCGAAAATGAGAGTAAAAAGTAGAAAAGTATTACGTATACCCCGATCACGTTAAAGCCGCATGTGACAACTATTTTTTTAGGTTTTTTTTTGTAAATAATTTGGAACATTTCGTGATTTATTTCTTGAGTCTTTTCTATTCCATAATTAATGTCGATTCTCAGTAGAAACTATTATATTTTTGTTCAGCAATGCTTTACGCTGGAATTTGTTCCTTTAGAAACACGGTTTGTCTTGTAAAAGAATGCGTTTTACCATTTGTCCAGTTTGTTGGACCAATAAAATTTTAATGTGCAAGTTCATTTAATTTCAAGACTTTGAAACAAAATTTTGCACTGCCAAAAATTACATTCAGATGAGTCAAAATACGTAATTTTTTCGTGTCCCCATTTGTTTCTTTGCTTCGTATTTATAAGATATAACATGGACATCTCGGTCATAACTCAAAAGCATTGGACTGTTACTTTCGGAAAAATGATGAACCCCAACGAACCATACTTTTTAGAGATATTAATAGGAACTTTCTGTGGTTTTAACCTATCAATGAAACATGACTGATTGTTGATTGATAATGATGTGTTCCTACAAATTTTGCGTATTTTTAGAACTGATTTTATTGATTATACTACTCTTTAAAGGAATTCCAACCAATAAGATATGTAAACAAAAAGTCATTTGATGATATTAATGGGCATAATGAATCTTTCGTTAAATTTAGTCGGGAAAAAACCTCACATTGCTCATATAAGCTTGAAAACCTAAGATACATCAGTCGCGTTTACCTCATTTTCAATATTTTCTTAATGCCACGACCTGTGCTTAGTGGGGGAGATGCAAGCATCAGATACAAAACTTAAAGTCTTCGGTTGGACCTAGCCAGGTTTCGAACCAACGACCTGCCGCACTCGAGGCATATCAGCTACCACCGCGTCAATAAACGAAAAACAAGTATTGCAAATATAGTTACAAACAACAACTGCTCAATTCCGTATCCTGACTTTTATTGGGACATAGGCGTAGATAATGCGACGTTTTATTGGGACATAGACGTAGATAATGCGACGTTTTATTGGGAAATAGACGTAGATAATGCGACGTTTTATTGGGACATAGACGTAGATAATGCGACGTTTTATTGGGACATAGATATGGCACGCCTGAACCACTTTTATTAATTAATCTTAGATTATCTCAGATAAACCAGGTTTATCTGAGATAATCCCGGTTTATCTCAGATAAACTAAGATTATCTCAGCTTAATTCAAATTTGAAAAAATCCTAGTTTATCTCAGAAAATACATAAAATTCATTATCTGGAGAAAATCCCGGTTTATTTTAAAATATTAAGAAAATCTAGGTTTATCTGAACGATTTTCAGATAATCCTACTTTATCTCCAGATAATTAATTATCTGAATTTCAGATAATTCATTATCTCATTTTCCAGATAATTTAGGTTTAAATATACCAAAGAACAATGTAACGAGTGTTATAATTGGACGACAACCGTTTGCCAGATACCGTCAGATAATTCATTATCTCAATTCCAGATAATTCATTATCTCAATTCCAGATAATTCATTATCTCATTTTGCAGATAATTTATATAAAAAATACCGTCAGATAATTCATTATCTAATTTTGCAGATAATTTATATAAAAAATACCGTTAGATAATTCATTATCTCATTTTCCAGATAATTAAGGTTTATTACGGATTCTAAATATACCAAAGAACAATGTAACGAGTGTTATAATTGGACGACAATCGTTTGCCAGATTTTATATAAAAAATACCGTCCTTTTTTAGAGGCGGCATGCAATTATCAAACTACTCATGGTGTGGACATCACCGTTATTGACACCTGGACAAGCGAAATACGTTGAATAAATTACAAAAAAAAAAACAACAGTGAATTACAGAAGGGCTGATTATATACATTATACATCATATACTTTGAACATACTTAATAAACAAATTTGTTATCTCTCTCTTTGACGCTAACTGACTGTTTATTACTGACGGCTAATTTCGACATCGAATATTTTAATTTAATCAGTCGGTTTTAATCTTTTTATAATGACAACGGGTTTGTAAAATATTTAATTTTAACTATTGCATTATTTCGTCATGTGTCAGTGAACAAAATAGATCTAGAGATTACACTAGAAAGAAGAAAATCAAGTAATCCAATACACAAATAATGCACGATTCAATTATGGAAAAAACAATTATTTCATCATGGAAAAATACATATATTTCATTTTGCTTTTCAAAATAATTGAATACATAAGTCAGAGTTTAAATGCCTTAAACCTTAAAGAGTCAGTAAATACTGTTTTAAATTGTAGGATATAAACAATACATGTACATTGTCGGAAAGACTAAATGTTTGCTTACTCGCTAAGAAACAGGAGAAAACCTCTTCGTTCTGTTTTTAAATCTGGACCCAAAAAAGTTTAATTTTTACAGGTAAATGTAATTACGGGTGACTTGATTGTCAAACCTCTACCTGTTATATGGGTAATAAATATACAACTACTCGCAATAAATGTTGACATAACAGGAAAAAAGTAATAAAAGTCTTTTAAGACTGCTCAAAACAAAAAAATAACTCATGCACGAAAAAGATATTTTGAAAGGTTAATATTCCTACGGTTTCTGTTTTATATTTTTCTCTTATCTTTTATTCTAATTATCACTCCTGACTCGAAAACTAGCATATTTTAACACAAGACACAAAATCACAATCCAGTTATATGAATTTTTTTTTAAAATTAAATCCTGCTCATAGGAAATAGCCTTCTACAATAATTAATTCAGAGCTCTTTAAAATTGACGAAGAACATATATAGAAAAGAAAGAAAAGAAATTTAAAATGTGTTCATCAATCCATGTACAAATAAAGAAGGGAACTTCATCCAGTTCAACCAAAAATCCATCTGAATTTCACAAACTTCTAGATGATCTTGGTGTTGTCTCGGTGTTGTAACAAACACAGATGTTTCAGCATATTTTGTACAGAATTAAAATTACTCTACCAAGTTGTAAATTGCTGGTCCTAAGCATGAATAATGGAGGAGCGAATTCAATTATTAGTCGTTTTATACATTTATAAGTAAAAATAAATAAATTCATAAAATTGGCCAGACAAGATAAATTCATCAAACCGGCAAGACAAGACAAGACAATTTATTACAACTTAGGCACTCGTTACAAGATTAATCTCAATAATTGTACAAAATCTAATGTTTGATCGTATTTCACTTTGTTTCTTTTCAAGGTAAATAAATAACTTTTTTTTTTAAATTTCATTCTTCAAGTTTTAATTGTTTATTTTTTCCAGACAGTGGACAATTGACATGACAATAGTAAACCAAGGAAGTTGATAACCCTCTGAGACTCTGTTTGAATGTATTTAAAACGAATGTAGGACAGAAAGTCACAGGACAAAAAGCCACCGACAAAAAGTCGCGGACAAAAAGTCACAATACAGTTTTGAGAAAAAAATTCTTTGAATTAGAAAAAAAACTAATTTTTAAAACATTTTTTTTTTAGTTTGACTTGAAGTATTCTATATGAACAACTTTGTTATTTAAATGTATTGAATAAATATATATAATGATTAAATAATTGTTATGTGCCAAGGAATATATCATTTGCATGATCAAAATTTAATAATTTTTCATTTATCAAGGCTTATGGAGAGTTGTCTCATTGGCACTCACACCACATCTTCCTATATCTATTATGAAAAATATCCAAAGCTTAGAAATGAAACAAATTAATTGTGACTTTTTGTCCTGTGATTTTTGTCCTATCAAATTTGTGACAAGTTAATGTCCTGTGACTTTTTGTCCTGTGACTCTGTTTACCATTTGAAAATGACATCTTCAAAGTTCCGGTGTTAAAAATATCCAGTCTTTAAAAACAAGTAAACTTTATCAAATACAATAATATATATTTAATAAATATTTACACAAACGACGAACAAAGACGTCGTTCATTGTTTTTTTGACACCATGTTATCATTTTTTTATTACAAGGTACAAAGTCTTGACATTTTTTTTCATAAATACATTCTTCAAGGCCATACATTTACACCTTTATTACAACTACGGATCAAAGTTATCTAGACTACAACAGGTATATTTTCTGTTTCATCAAACAGCCCAACTAAACATATACCCCAAATACAGCTGTGCAGTCCTTTTTTGTTGCACCATGTGCTCTTTTTGTTCCTCATAGCAAATTACGATTTCTGTTTATTCTTTGTTTTCCTTACAAAACAGTGATTATAAGACCCTTTGTGCTCTTATGAACTCCTTTATGGTCCTTTCTGCTATATTGTGCTTTTATTGTGCTCAAAGGAGGTCCTTTATGGTGATTACGAGACCAAAAGAACATGATATGTTGTCATATGTTTGGTATGTAGAAAAATAAGTCTCAGAAAAAATCTCTGCGTGGGATTTTTTTCATGAATTTGGATTATAATATTTAAATGTATAAATGATTTGGTCAATTTTAGAGGTCAATGTCTAACTCTATCTCTACCTCTATTACATGGCCCACAGCTGGTAATAGCATGAATAGTTCAGGTGGTCGTTGTGACAACCAGACACTTCTACCTAATGCTTTAAAACTTTTACTGGTCTAGTGTTATGGGTAATTTTAGATACCATGCATACAAATGTACCTCTACTACTGGTAACCATGGCTCACACGGAAAAATCAATAGGACATTGAACAAGTTCCTAGTATAATAGATTTCAACACGTATCTGTAATACATATAGAATATCCAACAAGTACCTACTATACAATAGCTAGGATATTCAAGATGTACCTGCTTTAGATATACAAGTATGACATTCAACTAGTACTTGCTATAACTATAAGACATTAAACAAGTTCCTACTATGATAGTAGGAAATTCAAAACTTACCTGCTTTATTCATAAGACATTCAACAAGTTCCTAGTGTACCAATAGCACATTCAACACGTACCTGCTATATCTATATGACATCCAGCAAGTGCGAACTATACCAATAGGATATTCAACAAGTACCTGCTATAGCTATGTGACATTGACAAGTACCTGCTATATGTAGAGGATTTACATTAACTTCCTACTTTAACCCTAGGACATTCAACAAGTACCTGATATGACTTCAGGAATTTAACAAGTACATTTGTACCTGCTATGACTATATGATATTCATCGAGTACCATCCATGACTATAGGACATTCAATAAGTACCTGTATATCTCCATGACATTAGCAAGTTCCTGATATGACTACAAGACATTCAACAAGTACCTGCTGTAGCAATACGAAATTCAACACGCACCTGCTATAACTATAGAAATTTAACAAGTTTCTACTATAACTATAAGACATTCAACAAGTTCATACTATAATAACAGGGTTTTGCCACGCACTTGATATAGATACGGTATAGGACATTCAACAGGAACCTACTATATCAATGAGATAACCAACATTTACCTACTATAGCTATAAAATATTCAACAAAAACCTGTTATATTTAGAGGACATTCACCAAACTCCTGCAACAACTATATATCATTCAACTAGTATCACTATACCAAAAGGATATTCAACAAGTACATACTATACCAAAAGGATATTCAACAAGTACCTACTATACCAAAAAGGATATTCAACAAGTACCTACTATACCAAAAGGGACAAGTACCTGCTGAAGATATTGGACATTCCAAAAGAACTTGCTATAACTATAAGACTATAAACATGTTCCTACTATAACAGTAGGAAATTCAGCACGTATCTGCTTTACCAATAAGACAATCAACAGGTTCTCAGTATAACAATAGAAATTCAACACGTACCTGTAATATATATATATATATATATAAACGAGTCTAAATTGAAAACTACGTTCAAACCTATGATTGCGTTGGATAAAAACCGCAATTTTTATACGTGTGCATGTAAATTGTGCAAATTTCGTTGTAGAAGGGTCTAAAAACAGCACAAACAACATTTTCCAAAAGACCAAAAAAGTGAAAAAGTATATTTAAAATATATATATAACTCGTCTAAAGATCAACCCAACAATGTAAGTTCTGTAAATTTGCTTTCGCAAATTTTTTGTTCTTCCCTCGCCG